>NC_087065.1:62485002-62538002 GCF_963678635.1 Symsagittifera roscoffensis | reverse complement strand
TTTGACTGCACGTTGAGGCCAATTGAATATTTTTTGGTTGAGATTTGACGAAATAATCGAAAAAAAAAATTTTTGTTTTCATTTCATCCCCCACATGCTATGTAAGATAGAAATGGTGTGTTTGGCGTCTCTCGTTCTTTCAAAAGGACTAAATCGATGGCCTCAATTCAATTTGGAACAGATTAATTTGCCGCTAACGCGTGTTATAAGAACGCATCACATCACGCGGAAATTAATCCAAATTGACCAAATTAGCAATTTTTAAACCCAGTAAATTTTTGAAAAATGTTCACAGTTGAAGTATTTTTCCAATTCTCAGAACAACAATTTCTCAGATGGTACAAAAAATCCCTCAAAAATGCGGATTTGCTGCTTATTTTGACAAAATAATCTCTCTCAAGCCTCTCAAAAACATCCCCTACTTTCCATTCGCTTAGAAGCATAAGCACCGAATGTGTCTACATAGCTAACTTTATCATCGTGTTACCTTTTTGAGCTCAGGCTCTGTTAGAAAACTAAAAGCTGATTTGTATGCACAAAACAATGTTTCACAAAATTTACCAAACTAGTTGTAATAAATTACGTTTACGAAATGAAATAAACAAAAATCATATTTTTTCTTCTGCGGAACGAGCATTAAATTCTCAAACTTGGCCTTTAGAAACAAAAAACCTCGCATTGAAAAAAAAACGAACTGCTGTCATTTAAATAATTGATTCGGTTTTTTAAAAAAAATGAGTAATATATATGCTAGGAGTGTTTTTTATTCGGACCACTTTTACAAAACTCTGCTCCCTGGGGTATCGATCTCTTGCTCTGCATTTGATCAGCCAAGTGTGCAAACCACTATATTAACTGCTTGTTTTACCATCCCTCACTACAAATATGTTCCAATCTCGATTGAGGCAGCTAATTGGTTTTATTAACTCTATCGACGACTCAATTTGCAACATTTAAATCTTCGTGTAATCAGCCTAAAATCATAGATTTGCTAATATTTAATTTGCCAACAACTATTTGGTCCTAATTGTTCCTTTCGAAACAAAAAAAAATTGCATTGATAAAAAACGGGAGAGTTTCATATAATTCATTTCACAAAAACAGGATGTGTTTCAAAACTTTGGTCCTGGATTGGTTAAAAAAAACGTATTTGGGTGTGTTTTAATTTTCTGTATTTTTCTGTTTTCACGCAAAATTGGGTGCCACAACTATTCATCAAAATGGGTCAAGTGATGCATCAACTTAAAACCCTTTCCATCATGAATCAAACAAAATTTAAAAATTTGAAAAATTGATTTTTGGTCTAATTTTGACCAAATAAAGCAAGCAAACAGGCTTATTTATTTTATTTCAGCCACTTGCAATAGTCTATTTCTGCAGATATTTAGTTTTACTTAGGTTAAAAAAAGTTTAAAGAAATTTTTCAACGCCATTTAGATAACTAAAGGGCGTTATTGGCACCAAAGCAGCCTTTAGAATTGTTATTCAGATAACAGATAAAAGTACTTAAAAGTAGCGCAATGAGTTACCATGGGCCGAATCTTTGAAGAAAAGGGTTGACAACAAAACAAAAAAATAGCATCAAATTTTCTCGCTGTGAGTTAAAAAATCTGCAAAAACCTGTTTCACGGTTTGGCTAAGTTTCTCTATTGGACAAAACTAAGTCGAATATATTTTTTATTCCCAAAATGATTCTGTTTATTTACCATATTGAACAGCTATTACCCAGAATTGAAACAAATAAACAGAAAATCCTAAGAAAACTTCAAAACTTCAAAAAATTTTAGCAAAAAAAATTGAAAAACTTTTTGGATTTTTTTTTCCGATTTTTTATCACATTTTTTGGCTGTCTATTCATTGATTTAGAAAAATGGTTTCCTAGTTTGCTACGTATTTTGAAATACCTAATTTATATTTTTCGTTTA
This sequence comes from Symsagittifera roscoffensis, assembly GCF_963678635.1. Classification (NCBI taxonomy): domain Eukaryota; kingdom Metazoa; phylum Xenacoelomorpha; order Acoela; family Convolutidae; genus Symsagittifera; species Symsagittifera roscoffensis. Next base: position 62,536,077 of record NC_087065.1, on the reverse strand, counting down.
GATACTTTTATCACACCACGCAGAAAAAACTAGGCTTAATTTATTTTGATTTTTAAAACTGTTTTGATTTTTTAAAACTAGGGTCGAAACATCTTGTGCTACTTGCACAGCAACCGGCTATCTTTGTTTTTATTCGAGTTTGATCTGAGCTAACCTGTTTTATTGTTCACTGTTCCAAGGAATATTTTTGTTTGGGGTGGTTTTATTTATTCACACCAGTTTCCAAAGAACTTTTACTCACTCAGAAGGATATGCCCCTGGATCTTCGGGCACCCCGTCGGGTCCGCATATAATTAAATTACCATAAAATGAGTCATTCTCGATCCTAGTTTTTTCGATACTGAGTTCTTGACGCGAACTATTTTCCGTGTGGCGAATTATCCCGGAGTACAAAATTGTTCCAATTTCATTTGAGGCAAGCTAATTGGTTTTTAAAATTCATTTATGACCTAAGTTTTAACACTTTAACCATGATTTAATCAAGTTGAACTCATATTTTGTGAATGCTTTTTCTACCGAAAATATTTCTTGACTAAACACAGTTCAGTTGGAATATTCAGGGCTTTAACCTGATGAAAGCAGTTTTGTTGTCATTATGAACAGTCGATTCGATAGTTTTCAAGACAGACTCGACCGTCGATTTGACTGTTCACAAGTTCGCGTTTTTTCCACAGTCTGTCTTGAAAATGAAAGTTAATCAGCAACAAATCAAATCAGCCTTTAGAAATATTATTCAAAAAAATTAGATGTCATAAAAAGAGTGGCCACGTTCGAATCTTTGAAGAAAAGGGTTGACAACATAACAGGAAAATAGCATCAAAGTTTCTCTCTGTTAATATGGTGCATGCGGCAATTGGCAATAAACCAATTTTATGCACATTACAATTCTTTGGAATCGCTTTGAATGGTTTTAGTAAGCTTCAAAAAACAATGAATTTCATTATTTTTTCACATCCGTTTTTTCTTATATCTTAAACATTTGATTTATGAAAATTGGAAGCGAACATTTCACATCCTTTAAAATTTTCACACACAAAAGTTTAGTTATTGAATGTATGACAAACTTAGCATTGTTTTACATGAAAACTGAAGAAAAATAAAAAAAAATGTGCGAGGTTCTATGTAGTTCTCAAAGGGGGGCATTCAATAAAAACGTTTGATAGTTTCTCAACTTTTTGTGAGGTTGACTGAACTGATTTTCTGGCTCTCTTAAAACTTCTGAAACGTAATTTTTAAAGAAATGTCCGTTTTTTAGGTCAAAACTGAGGCTCTTTTTGAGCAATTATTGGCAAGTTTTGACCGACCACAAGATTGCGTTTTTCAGTCTGTCTTCAAAGTGAGAATTTATTAGCACCAAAGCAGCCTTTAGAATAACTATTCAAACAAGAATAGATTTCATAAAACAGTACAAAAATAAGCGCTATGAGTGGCCACGGGCCAAATCTTTGAAGAAAAGGGTTGACGACAAAACAGGAAAAGAACATCAAAGTTTCTCTCTGTGAGTTTAAAAATAGCAAAAATCTGCTTTAAAGCTGGAAAAAACTAAGTCGAATATTTTTTTACTCACAAAATGATTCTGTTCAATTACCATTTTGAACAGCATTCTTTTAGAATTAAAACAGAAATCTATACCAGTTTAAATGATCTTTGCCAACCCTCCTTTGCCCATTTTTTTTAATGGTTTACCAATTTTTCTGATTTCCAATGTCTGCAGCAAAGGCATAAAAGCTTTCAACACTTCTTTTTGCTTGGTTTATTTCAATCTAACCGGCAGTATTTAAACAAAATACTTCACGGCTCTCGTAAAATTGTCGAAAATTTATATTTTTAAACGAGGAACAACTTGGTAAATACTAAAAACCAAAGCTGATCATTTTTTATAATGCTTGGCAATGGTCATTAGTCCGAGTACTGTTTATTTTGAGTGATTGTTGGGACCATGTGAACAATCCCCCCCTCCTCGAATTGAATTAGGGGGGTAAAGGGCACTTGGATGTTTCACTTTTTTGCAAATTGAACAATACAAACCTTCAACCAATCAGAATGCAGTACTTTCGAGAGCAAGGAAACAAGACCGCTTGTTTTAGTGCAAAACGCTGAAGGTCCCGACTGCCCTGCAGTTGGTCTCATATAGTTTTTGGCAATGTAAATATTGGTAAAATTATGGATTTTAGGCTGGTCATATTCAAATTTAAGTGTTGCAATTTGAGTAGCGTATGCAGTTGAGAAAGTCAATTAACTGCACCAGTTTAATTCGGACCGTTTTTGTATAGCGGGATAATTAGCCACGTGTAAATTAAAAAATGAGCAGTTTAATTTTACTCCTGACAGGTTACTATAGTGGCTTGTGCACCTGGATGGACCCATGCAGATCAAGAGATTGATCCCCTGAGTGACCAGAGTTTTGTAAATTTGGTCTCATTAAAAAACCACTCGAGCATAAAAATTGGATCTCAGAAACATGAAACAATAAATGAAGCTGAGTAAATATTTGGTGGTACATAAGCCAACCGAAGATTAATCTAGTTAAAAATAGGAAATGGCTATGCAATAGTTATGTAACAATTATGTAACAGTTAGAAAATTTATGCGAATTTCATTTATATGACGCAAAATTTTGGCTGGTTTTTGTACTATCAAATATTTGACGCGACAAAAAATTATAGCGCGAAAAAAATTACGTGTCAAATGTCCCTAAATGGCTCAATTGGCAATCTTTAACCCATAACTTTACAAGAAATGATCACAGAAGAATTAACTCTTGTATTTTGAGCTCAGGGAAAAAAATGCTAAATAAAAAGTCGAAACTTGTCTGGAGAAAAACCATCCCGAGCACAAATATTCCTTAACTTATTAGAAAGTCGGAACAGCAACTTGGATTGTTATCAACCCGTTAAAACTTTGAATAAAAAATGCTCGGTTGTCATCGGAACTTTTTTCAATGTTGTCCAATAAGTTGCTAAATTTGTCATTTATTTGGTTTGGATGGAGAAAGTTGGCTTGGTAGATGTGAACTGTGGCGAATTTTGATCGATTTGAACTTTGAATTTGGTCGATGAAGGGGGGGGGGATGTTGGAAAGAATGTCCACATTGGCCGAATTTTGTCCAAATTTTGTCAATTTTGTCCTTTAACGTATCTAAAAATTGAGGGAAAAGGAATCAAAATATCTCATTCCAATAAGGGCAATGAATATATCATCAAGTTGGCTGAAAATTATCCATGGTTTGAGCTGTTAGGCCTTAGCCTTCCTCGAAACTCGAAACTGGAATTGTTTGTTTCAGCATGATTGTTGAGATCACTTTAAACCAATTTAATTAGATCATCGATTATAGCCGAGGCCATTCTTATAATAAATTTAAAAATGGTTCATAACCATTTTGGTTCACACGTTGGTCAAGAAAAAAAGGCGCAGTCAGCTATCTTTAAAAATAATTGCCATTTGGCAGATGGGAGTCAAATACTTGAGAAATAGTCGAACTTTTCATTCAATAACCAAAAAATGTTTGGAGCAAAATATAAGCGAAGCATCAATTTGACTTTCAGCTTAAGGCAATATGGTTTTATGTATGGTTTTATGACAATTATTATGACAGCTATCAAAATGATACATACAACTTTCAACTTAAAACTTAAACTTAAAAACTTTAACTTTAAACTTACAACTTTAAACTTTTAACAACTTTACATAAAACTTCAACACAGAAAATCAATAGCCTGAAAAAAACTTAACGTAAGATAGCAACACTATTAGAGAACAATAATATACGGTTGCTCTGCAAGCAGCACAGAAAATTTCGACCACATTAACGAGAAATGGCCGAAACAAATCTTGCTTCGATTTTATGCATGATGTGATTATAGGAATGAAAAGAAAAGCGTACAACCCTACTATAAACTAGTCATCTTTGACTATAAATTTCTTCGAAAAATGAAAATAAAAATATCAAAAAACAAAAATTTCTGATATTTTAAAAAATTTTCTATTACGAAGGAAAGCGCTACATGAAGTTGTTTCAAAAACTAGTTTTTCACGGCTCCATTTTTTGCTATTTCAAAATCTATTATAAGTTGTTTTTCTATCATAACATCTATAATGTTCTAAATTATAGCCAAAAATAGCTCGAAATAAAACTCAAAATGAGTTAAAACCGTTGAAAATTGAGCTTAATCCGTTTTAGACACCAGATGCGGACAACACTGCAACACCTGATGAGGGTTTGTCGTGGGAGTTGATCTACCCCAAAACAACCACAGCGATATTTTCACTGGCGGTTTCAAATGTCATTCTCTCCTCGATGGGCTGCGCGGGAAATATCTTCATCATGGTCATAATCTCAAAGTGGAGCAATATTTCATCAGGAGCTGCGTTCATGTTCAGTTTGGCTCTTGCAGACTTCCTGAGTGGATTTTATGATGGATTTGTGGACGAACTTCTGCCGCTTTTGGGACTGTCACTGGACTTAGTAAACAGCTCACTTTGCGCCATTTGTACCTTTATGAACCGCCTGACAACAATTGCGTCATTTTGGATCACTGCGCTATTCAGTGTTGACAAATGCTTTGCGGTGATATTTCCGTATAGGTATCGCGTCTGGGGAAAGCCGAAAGTTTGTGTAGTCGCGACATTGACTGTGTATATTTTAAACGCAGCTCTCACTGTGCCCGATCTTTTTGTGCTGGGTGTTGACAATGAGTACAGTGGTATGTGCCATGCGGTCAAGTTTGACATCCTCAGTCGCTATTTATACTTCGAGCTCCGAACGCCAATCATTATCTTGTTCGGGGCTGGTTTGCCAACTGCGACTGTAGTAATATGCGCGCTCGTTACACTGATCAAAATACGATTGGACCAAAGAAAACGCTCCGACCAGAGCGGCACTAGCAAGCAGAGAAACTCGCCAAGAGCACGCCTTGATGCCGAGATCACCAGGCAAATGATTGTTGTATGCTTTCTGTTCGGTGTTATAATGGTCACCTCCTCTGCAATAATACGGGTCAATCATGGATCGGAACCGAAGACGGCCGGAGACGAAGCAAAGTACACTCTTCTTGACCGAATCAATTCTGTTTTGACATCGATGATAAACGCGGCCAACTTTTATTTGTATCTAATTTTTGGGAAGAAGTTCAGAAACGACTTCAAACGTTTATTCCAAAAACAAAACGGCGAATAGAAACAAATTACATGACACGATTGGATACATTTTTTCTAACTATTATTCAAAATGCACGAAAATAATTTCATTTACAAACTATATTATTATAGAAACTATTATTTGATTAGAAATACTTTCCTTTAAAAAGATCCTAATTATCGGCAGCTCCTTCCATTAATTGTTAAATGTCTGCGTTTGCTCGAGAAAAAAAATATTGTTACTCATGTTTTTTTATTAGTATTAGCATCAAGATTGAATCGGAAAATGGTAGCCTTGACCCTTGACACAAGAGTGCTTGGTTTTTACTCTTATGATTACATAACAAAACAAAACGCTCGTATCGAGGCGACGTACTGAATGTTCCGACTGCTCTTCAATGTCTATGAAGTAGCGTTCAAATTAAAAGAAATAGAAAATAAACCAGACTGTTTGTATCAGGGCGAGGCCCTGAATGTTCCGATTTCCTTTTAAGGTCCATGGAGCAGTAAAAACATGAAAAATTAAATGTAACCAAAAAAAAATATTTTTTTTAATACAAATTTTAATTTTTTAGTGAAAATCATCCCCCACACGCCATATAAAGAACAAACTGATAAATTACACTCCTCATAACTAATCAGTTATGGCAAAAAAAGCTTCCTTCAACCAATTTGGAAAGATTTCTAAGGCGGATTAAATCTCAATTTACGAGTTAATAGCTTAAGAAATTTGGCCAAAATGGCAATCTTTAAGCCCCGACAACTTTCTGAAAAATGATCACAGTTTAGGCTTAAGACATCAATACCTTTTAAATGATACAAAAAATTTTGGTCAAAAATCTAAATTTGTCTGAAGAAAAAACCCACCCCGAGCACAAATTTTCAGTTACTTTCGTTACAAAAGTCAGAACAAAAAGTCATTCACCACACGCTACTTAGAGTTCAAGGTGACATGTTTAGCGTATAGTAGCGTACTAATCAGATTAATCGGCATGCTTCCTTTCAGTTTGGGACAATTTTTTGGCCGGTTTAAATTGCCGCTTACGCGTTGATAGCACGAAACAGCTCGCGCGTTAATTGTCACAAATCGGCAGGGTTTAAGCCCTCTTAACTTTACGAACAAGGTCACGGCCTTAGATTTTCAGCTCAGGACAACAATACCATTCAAGGGTAAAAAAATTTTGAAAAACGGCTAGTTGAATGGTTGGCTTTGGTCAAGCGAAAAGAAAACCACCTGGAGCACAGATATTTCGTCACTTTCTTCGCATTCTAAATTTTCTATTTTTTCCCAGGTTTTTTTAAAATTCTTTGTTTTTCAATTTTTTAAGACTTCATCCACAACCTATTTAAGGCACAAAGGAATTTTTTGCACAGAGAAAGTTATTGCAAAGAGCAAACAGCCTAACTCAATTCAAGTTACACAATTTGTATAACGAATCAAATCTCCATCAACGTGTTAAATGCAGGAAATATATCGCGCAATAATCATCTTATCCCAAGTTTACAGAATTGGCAATACCCAAATCTCCATAATTTTTTCTAAAAAAGACCACCAGAAAACTATGTATACAAATTTGTATATGAGACATAACAAAACAGGTTATTTACTAGAAAAAAATTAGTAAAAAAGCTAGTAAAAATCCAAATTCGTCTGGAGAGGAGAAACCTCCCTCAGCTCAAATGTTCTGGCATTTTCTTCGAATGTTGGAACAACAAAATTGCTCGTATCCAAGCTAAAGCCCTGAATTTTCCCTGTGAAATTCATAGAATTGTGTTCAATATATATTTTTTGAGAATCAGTGTCACGGCATGTACAGTACACATCGATAAACTGCGCTAAAAATTAACTAAGAACTGCCCTATATCATATGCCTGCATTCAATTCGAACGATTTCATTTGCCGCGTTGCGTGTTATTAGAATGCAATATATTGCGCATTAACCATCCCAAATTGGCTAAGTTAGCATTATTGAAAACCCCGAAAAAATGCGGAAAACGATCACAGGTAATCTTGTTTTTGTTTTATTTGGTTTCCGCGCCATAATTCTTTCAGAATTTAAAAAAATGACTGAAAAAGAGAACTCTACCCCAAGCGAAAATCTTTTTTCTTTCTCCTTAAGCCGAAATAATTGTGATAAAATTTTTGCTTCAAATCAACTTAACGTGATTTAGAAGCCGGATTATTTTGGGATTATGCATTATAGAGCCTATTAAATTGCGTTCTAATTGACCCAAAATGGCTATTTATAAACTCCCCAATATAGTACAAAAAAATTGTAGATAGAAAACGTGATCAAAATTGAGCTCAGGATATCAGATTCTTGGGTATAAGATTTTTTACCATAAATGGCTAGTTAAAAAATTCGAATTCGGAGAAAACAGTTAGCCACTTTGAGCAAAAACATAACGTCACTTTTTTCAAAAATCGGAAGCCTGCTCGCATCTTGGTGTAAGCATAAGTATTTTGAATGCTTTTGAATTACTCCGAATCATTTTTTGTCTTGTATTTTTTCATATTTCCCAAACACCCCAATGCTCAAATGCCAAAGTGATTTCGCGATTTATTCGTAGGAGTTGTTTGATCGCATTAAAAAATTTTGTCTTTTGTCTTTTTTTGTTTGGTATTCAGTAGAAACTCAGTAGGCGATGTTTGGACGCTTCAACTTTTAAGCAAAAAAATTGAATATATTTTTCACCAAAATCACGATTGGGAAAACCCGTTCTACCAATTGAATCATAAAATCCAGAAATTACGAGGCCAAACTGTGCACTGGATAAGCGCACAATTTTGTGTCTGTATGTTCCTGGATTCCATAGACAATTCTTTAAACATGGTAAAATTTTGTCGGAGCGATCAAAGAAAATGGAAGAACAAAAGAACAACAAGGGGAGCGTCTTTGTTGCGGAATCCGCTTATAATGCACCAAATGCACAGTTTGGCCTCGTAATGAACTTAAAAAAGTATTTTTTGAGAAAAGTCAAAAAATTTCAAAAAAAGGTCGAAAAAATTGAAAGTTTGGACTTTCTGAGGGTCATAACAGATTGTGTATAAAATTTTGGGCGTAACCGTTTAGGCAGGGGAACTTCGGGCAACCTGTACTATCTGTTCAACCCAAAACTTTATAGGAGAATGGTCTTTGAGAAAAGTTCCAAAATCCAAAAATAGAGGTAAGAGTCTCCCCTCCACAAACTTTTTCGAAGGCTGTAGAAAATGGGGTAAGGTAAAACAAGCCTGGAAATTCACGCAAGCACACAAGGTAGTGAGCAAATTTTTCATTGGTGCCACCTTATCCAAAAAAAAACGATAATGAGAAAAACTAATTTTATTCAAAAAGTGAAAAAAAATTCGCAAAGCGTCTCAAAAAAAATGATTTCATACATTTTCGTAATACTTGTTTTTATCAATCAGGAATTTTAAAAAAATTTCCTTATTAAAATTTCTTTTTTATAGAATCCCACTTAATTTTAACTGAATTTTATATTTGAAGAATGGAATTATTCTGCAAAAAATGATTAATTTTCCAACAGAGCACCTTGTTAAGTGCAAAGAGATATTATGTATAGTTATCTCTCTTTGGAGTTTTTTGCCTTTCAGCTCAGTTTGAATAATTTTATGAGCCAAATCATTTCGCTCAGGTCCTAAATAGTAATACAAAAACAAAAAATCTTCGATGAAAGTTTTTGGCTAGAAAAACAAAAAACAAATCGATCTTGAGAAAAAGCAAAATATTTAATTTTTTGAGATATTGTTTTCAATCACTAAAGTTTTGCGATCGCAATTATTTTCTTAACAAATGTTTAGGTCCACTGAAGATTTCGACTCTCTAAATTTAAACTTAATGAATTTTCACCTTCAACTTTTTTGATTTTTTGTGGTTTGAGAAAATGCAATCTGGGAATGCTCTGATTTAATTTATACCCTCTGCGAAAAAATTTAAAAAAATCAAAACAAAAACGGTCAAAAAAAGAAATTGTGACCTTTTAGAGGGTCATAACTTTTTGTGCGTAAAATCTTCGGCGTAACCGCTTAAGCAAAGAAACATCTCAGAACCTGTTTTATCCATTGAAACCAAAATCCCATATTAGGATATTTTTTGAGAAATTGTCCAAAATCCAAAAACAGAAGTAAGAATAGAAATAAGAAATAGAGGTGCCCGAAGGCTGTAGAAGAGTAGGTAAGTTTAAAAAACTTAGGAATTACGCAGGAACACAAGGCAGTGAGCAGATTTTTTATTGGTGCCACTTTTTCTTAAAAAATGATAAATGAGAAAAATTAAATTTTCTTCAAAAAGTGAAAAAAAATTTGCAAAGCGTCTCAAAAAAAAGTTTATTTCATACATTTTCGTAATACTTGTTTTTATCAATCAAGAATTCAAAAAAACTTCCTATTTAATCTTAACTAGTACAAATTTGAAGAAAGAAATCATTCTACAAAAAATAATTAATTTTCCAACTGCGCTCTTTGTTAAGTTCAAAGAGATGTTATGTATAGAGTTATCTCTTCTAGAGTTTTTTGCCTATCAGTTCAATTTGAAATTACTTATGAGCCAAATCTTTCTGCTCCAAGATCTACGTAGTTTTACTGTTCCATTACCCGGGTTGGTACAGTCTGACTTTCCGACGCACGCACGAAACAACGTTAAAGGCGTTATCATAGAAGTTACAGTGAAAAGGAGGCTCAGAATCTTCTAGTTTTTTGAATTTTCAAAATTTCGATTTGGTTTAGAACATTTCTATGAGATAAGAAAAACGGCCTTTTTGAGCAAAAGTAGACGGACAATCACAAAAACCGGAACACAGCCAATTTGCAAAACGGAAATTTGCTGGAAACGAAGCCTCCAATCGTGAGAACAAGACACGATAAGGCGCTTATTGAAAAAAAAAATCGTATAGATGGAAGGTTCAGTGGGGCATTCGGGACAGATCTGAACACTCTCCTGCCACAAAATTCGAGAGATAATGACCTTATCTCCGGGAGAGTGAAGAATCAGATGCCCGGTGCCCAGAGACTATTAGAGACATTAACGATATATTTGAGCTGCTGTAATGCCCTGAACATATTTAATTAACATATCAAACATATTAAACTCCAATATCGATTTAGTATTTCAGAGCATAAGCAGTTACAATCCATCTCTTGTCGATTTAGTACATAACTGTCACTGAAAACATACATAATTGTGGTTTTCTAGCCGTGTTTTTAATAGTAATCACCTTGTCTGGGGATCTGAGACCCAGCTATATGGATATATCTGCATCTAAAGGAAAGCTGATCAAAAGTCGTTTGGCTGATGGCCTAAAAATGGTAACGAAATACTTAGCTCCTAACGGACCAGTAAAACAACTGGCTAGGTCAAGACGGTCAAAAACTAGTAAAATTAAGGTAACTGACTTCAGCCAGTCGTCATTAGGTACTTTTTCTACACTCCGTCACTGTGTAATGTCTGGGCGAATGTTACATACTAAAATGAAAAAATCGATAATTTGTTTTGGCTAGAATAACAAAAAACAAATAGGAAAAGATATTTTAATTCGATTTCGAGAATATGCGTAATATTTAATTTTGAGAGGTTGCCCGAGGTTGTTTTCAATCAATAAAATTTTGCTATCGCAATTATATTTTTTAACAAATGTTCTAGTCCATTGAAGATTTCGACTCTCTGAGTTTAAAGTTAACGAATTTTCTTCTTCAACTTTTTTGATTTTTTGGGGTTTGAGAAAATGGAAACTGGGAAAGCTCTGATTTAATTTATACACTCTGTGAAGATTTTTTTTGAAATTGAAAGCGTAACGTGATTTAAACATGAGTGCTAAATTCTACCGCTTTATAAAATCTATTATGTTGTGGGCTTTTCAGAATCCGTTCTATCCATTGAGCCCAAAATCTCAGACTTGTAGGTGTCTTGTTCGAGGAAAAGTCAAAACGTTAAAAAAAATCGGTTTAAAGAAGTAGAGTTTTGACTTTTCTCAGGTTCATAACTTTTTGTGCTTAAAATTTAGGCGTAGCTGCTTATGCAGGTGTTTTCTCACAACCTGTTTTATCCATTGAACCCAAAATCCCATAGGAGGATACTTTTTGAGAAATTGTCCAAAATCCAAAAAAATAGGTTGAAAATCCGCCCACCACACACTTTTTTGAAGGCTGTAGAAAATGGGTAAGGTAAAAAGAGCCCGAGGAACTACGCAGGCACACAGGGTACTGAGCAGACTTTCCATTGAATATACTTTTTTTAAACACTAGAGTAGTTTTTGAGAAAGTTTATGATTTTTTTTAAAAATTGAAAAGGATTTCCAAATTGTCTCAAAAAAACTTTGATCCCATACATTTTTAATACCTTTTTTGTCAATGGGGATGTTAAAAAAACTGCTTATTTCAAATTTAATTTTTCTCAACTGATCTTCCAATTTGAAAAATAAAAATATTCTTTAAAAAATGGATTAATTTTTCATCAGCGCACCTCGTTAAATGCGAAGAGAAATATTGGGTATAATTAGCTTTCAATAGACAATGTTGCCTTTCAGTTCAGTTTGAAATCAATTATGAGCCAAATCACTTTGCTGAGCAGCTACTTAGAATTAGAAAAAAAACAGTATGTGTAGATAAATCATTTTGGTTAAAATAACAAAAAACAAATCGGAAGTGATGTTTTGTTTCGATTTTGAGGAAATGCGTAATATCTAAGCTTGAGATGTTATTTTCAATCATTGAAGTTTTGGCGATCGCAATTATAGTTTTTTAATACTTGTCTTAGTCCATTGAAGATATCGACTTTCTGAGTTTAAATTTAAATGGATTTTTATTTTCAATTATTTTTGGACTTTTTGAGGTTTGGGAAACTGCAGACTAACCATGCTCTGAACTAATTCATACTCTCAGTGAAAGTTTTTTATTATATTGATAGCATAATGCAAATTATATATGAGTGGCAAATTATGCCGCCCTACAAAAATGTTCTGCCAAAAACTATTCGATGTGAGTTAGTGTGCAGTCGGAATATTTGGGGTTTTACCCTGACTTGTTAGCAATAAACTTTTGAGATATATGAATGTCAGTCAAACATTGCTGGTAAAACTTTTAAACCTGTCCATCTGCAAAAAAAAATTGTCTTTTTCTTTGAAAGACAGAAAATCGAATATTTCAATTTGATTTCTCTCCTTCCCTTCAATTATGGACTATTAAACAAGACTGCTCGTATCAAGGCGAAGCCCTGAGTGTTCCGACTGTCTTGTAAGGTCTATGAAGCAGTGTTTGCTTTTACCACAATTGATGACACTTTCGAAAGTAAATAAATATTAATCTCAATTCAAGTTACTGTAGTTCTCTTCTTTTTTGTCTAATGGCACCACAATTTTAAAGAAGAAACGCGCCTAAAGATTCCAGTTTTGTTCGTTTTGTCAGGATAATTAAAATCAACACTAAATGACTTTTCACATATTGATTTAAAAAATGTTATATTTTAGCACTTGAATCGTATGAAAGAAAAATTTTTGAAAGAGAAGTCCGGCTTTTCAAGTAAAGATCTGATATTTTTCGGCGTTGGAAGATAATTTAGATAAAATGACAAAACAAAAATCTGTTAAAAAGAACTGGTAGAAAAAGAGGTGTATTTACTACACATGAATCGAATTGTTTGGGCAGTTGCCTTTATTCTGAAATTAACTTCTCAGGAATCTTTTTTAAAACGTGAACATAATCTATCCGTTAGAATGTTGTACTATTGTCGTCGTTCATTTGAAGGAAACAAAAAATTAAAGGACCAGCTATGCTGAACAGAAATTGAAACTTTCTAATTCCGCTGTTTGAAAAAGAATTAAAAATGATCGATATTTAATGTAAATTAACTCAATTGGTTTTGCAATTTGATGAACTTGGGATCTGGTGTGTTATCTGTGACGACTATAAAACTCTGGCTTGAATGAGGATCGTTCACGGCAGCTATGAGCCGAGGGTGTTTTGTGCAGAACTGAAACTCTTCTTCAAGTGTCGAACTCGTCTTTCCACTTTTCGTTTCCAGCAAATAGATACTGTGCTTGTCCCGGTCACATAGCAAAATTTCGTCGGCCGACAGGAAGGCAATGCCACTCGGCGCTCGGAGCAGCAAGTCGTCTTTCCATATAAGGAACCAGAGCTGTCGACCTTTGAGATCAAACATGCGCACCTGCTGAGTTCGCCAGCTGGTGGCGACTATGACGTCATCGAACGGTGATGCGTCGAGAGAAGTCACGTGATGCATGTTTAATTGGAAAGATTTCCTGACACGTGGCGAGTTTTCACTCACGATATAGACTCGTGAGTATATGTTTTGTCGAATCGAATCCGTCTCGTCGACAATTGCGATGTCGCCGTTACGGAGGACAGCCATACAGGTGGGGTTAGTGATTTCTTCGAGGGTGTCCCACACTTTGATTTCTGTCATGTCCTCGTTCAGAATTGAGATCCAGTTGATATATTGTCCACTGATCAGTCTGGCTGTTTGAGACACAAGAATAAAGTTGGACTCCAGAATAACCAGGTCTTGTATGCCTCGCAGCTCCCCAACGGAAGACTTCATCACCAAACCCTAATAAACGCAATAGAAAAACTTTTAGTCAACACTTTTCTGACGTATGAATTATTTGAAAAAACAATTGAAAATCAAGCATATCCTCCAAATGAAAAACGTTACCAGATTAGAGACCATAACTAGCTTTTAATAGCTTTTATGGCCAAAATGAATCTTTTGTGACATTATTCAAGTAGCATCTGACGTAAAAAAAATCCACTTACAACTACCTCAACTACCTAAAAAAAACTACCTCAAAAAACTAAAAAAAAAAAACTACCTCAAACTACTAACTAAAAAAACTACCTCAACGCCATAGTACTTTCGCACTCTTCGAGAGTGGTCGGAACAAACAAAAAAAAGTAATAAAAAATAAAAACATAAAAAAATAATCAAGATATATTTATTTTTAGTAGGTTAAAGTTATCATTTTTTTTTACCAAACATTGACCTACTTTCAAAGACAAGCTCAAAGTCAAAATGTGTCTTTTATCAAGTCCGTTTTCCCTCGACCCTTCAAGTATCGTTTATCTATTCCATAACTGAAAACGTATTTTAAGACCAAATGCTTGTTCTCCTACGCAGAAATTTTAATAAATTTGATTAAATGCAATTTCAATATATTCTCAGGTAACTGCTTGAAAATAGTTTGATTTTTTAAAATAATTGTGTTTTCAATCCGACCAGTGACAGCGGGGAGGAAAGCTTGTTTTCGGGTGTGTTTAATCTTTTCTTTACTTTTGTCACACGCAACTTCAAGTATCACAAAAGATCATCAGAATAGATGGAGTGACTTATCATATTAAAGCCCTGTCGTTCTAGATTCGAGCGATTTCGAGCAAAAAAACCGAGCAAGGAAGTATTCTAGAAGAAACAAGATTTCAAGGAAAACACACTTTCGAAGGTTCAATTAAATTCAAAAAAAAATCTGGAAAGAATGGAAAAAACTTAATCCAAAGGTAACACCAAAATTAATTTGTAACTCCAGAGGGCTCATTTTCAGGTTGATACGTGTCCATAACGACTAGCAGCTAGTTGAACAGGTTGATTCATTACGGCGCCAAACTCGTTTTTTATATCAGAGCACAAAAAAGTGACAACATACTTCTGAATTCAATAGACAGTTTATGTCTTAGTGGGTTAACATAACTATCGGACATGCAATCCGGTTCCAATTTTGCAGAATTTAGAAACAAACTCTGCAAAATCCAAGAAATTTCCAAGAAAAAATCCGGGCGTGGCGTCCTAATGTTGACAACTGCACTGGTTTAAACTCAAACAATGATCTATATGTAATTGATATACCAAAGCTGATTTATACTGCAACTTTTACCGTAGCTTATCCATTTTTACTTCGCCTTCTTGCATTTTCAACCTAATTCATTTACTCTTCAACTAAAAATACAAAAAATTTGTAACAAAAAAACTTCGACATACAAAAATTTATTTTATTCTTGTTAATTTTTCGAACTATTTCGATTGAAATATTTTATGCTGTTTGCAGAGGAACCGTCTTTCCTTTTATTAGGAAATTATGATATTAAAACTTCTTATCATATAATTTCCATAAATGACAAATTTCTTGTCATACAATTTCATACAATTCCATACGCACAGACAATTGTATGAAATCTCTATGACAAGCATTTTTCCATATATGAAAATTGTATGATAGGTGTTTTTCCATAAACCAAAAGTATATTTTTGTTTTCTAAATTCATTTTTTGAAACACTTTGGGTTGTGTTTGTAACGGCGCAAAGACAATTCGACCAAAGACATTTCAGCCCATTTGAAATTCAGACAATTCAGTATGAGACGGTTCAGCCAGTTTTACGAAACGCTAGATTCGACAGAAAGAAATTGGAATTGGAGATATTTCTCGGTTTAAGGTCGCCGGTAAGCGCGCTATGTGTGCGACGCCGCTTCGCGGCGATAACCCGCTCTAAATTTCGTATAGAGTCTTACCCTCTGTTGGCAAGCTCGCAGCGCATTGAGCGGTCACTGCGGCGGTCACTATTATTGGCTGAATTGTCTCAATGGGTTAACTTAACTATCGGACAAGCAATCTGGTTCCAATTTTGCAGAATTTAGATACAAAATCTGCGAAATCCAAGAAATTTCACAGAAAAAATCCGGGCGTGGCGTCCTAATATTGACAACTGGACTGGTTTAAACTCAAACAATGATCTATATGTAATTGATATACCAAAGCTGATTTATACTGCAACTTTTACCGTAGTTTATCCATTTTTACTTCTCCTTCTTGCGTTTTCAACCTAATTCATTTACTCTTCAACTAAAAGTACAAAAAATTTGTAACAAAAAAACATCGACATACAAAATTTTTTTTATTCTTGTTAATTTTTCGAATTATTTCGAATGAAATATTTTATTCTGTTTGCAGAGGAACCGATTTTCCTTTGTTTAGGATTACCCGGGGTGACTAAAACTTCTTATCATACAATTTCCATAAATGAGAAGTTTCTTGTCATATAATTTCATACAATTCCATACGCACAGACAATTGTATGAAATCTCTATGACAAGCATTTTTCCATATATGAAAATTGTATGATAGGTGTTTTTCCATAAACCAAAAGTATATTTTTGTTTTCTAAATTCATTTTTTGAAACACTTTGGGTTGTGTTTGTAACGGCGCACAGACAATTCGACCAAAGACAATTCAGCCCATTTGAAATTCAGACAATTCAGCCTGAGACAATTCAGCCAGTTTTACGAAACGCTAGATTCGACAGCAAGAAATCGGAATTGGAGATATTTATCGGTTTAAGATCGCCGGTGAGCCTCTATGCGCGCGACGCTGCTTCGCGGCGGTAACCGGCTCTAAACTTCGTATAGAGTCTTACCCTCTGTTGGCAAGCTCGCAGCGCATTGGGCGGTCACTGCGGCGGTCACTATTATTGGCTGAATTGTCTCTGGCTGAATTGTCTGCATACTTTGGCTGAATTGTCTGAATTTTAAATCGGCTGAATTGTCTTTGGCCGAATTGTCTGGACGCAGTTTGTAACCAAACACAAGTGTTAAAAACCTTGGTTTATTCAAAGCACCAAAGGTTGGACGGTATTGCATTTACAATACATAGAAAACGACCTGAATTGTCTTTCACAAATGATATAACAAAAGTCACAAACTTTTAATTTTTGGCAAATGTTTTCAACGATGATTATTTTAAATTTTTTTTCAAATTATCAGACATTGATCAAGGCATACATAAACACGCCATACAAAAGAAATCGGAATTTTCAGCGTTTTAGAAAAAATTTTAATTGAAAAGAAAAAAGCCAACATTATGGTATCCAAGACTACGTTATGCACCCAAAAAATGAAATTTTGCTTGCAAAAACTTTTTTTGGGAAAATGTTTGTTTGCGTATAAAATTCGATTTGCGGTTGAAAAAAAAAACAAAATTTTGGTGCAAATTTTCAAAATTACTTGGAAAAATTTTTGTGTCGCCATCAAAAAAATGCCAGTCATACAATTTGCATATATAGGAATTGCATGATGAGCATTTTTTTCAAAAAACGAAAACCTCGGTTTTTTATCGCCGCCAGACTGTTTTATTAGAATCAAACAGCCACAGAAATTAGTTAATATCTTTTCAACCATTTTTCGAAAGTGCATGAAAATTGTATAACAAGCATTTTTCCACACACTTGATGTATGGAATTGTATGATAAGCATTTTTGGTGTATGGAGGTCAAACTGGGTATTGTTATTGTTTTTATTATTATCTTGATCATCCTTATTGTAACGCCTATTTTTTTTCTAATACTTATGAAAAAAAATTACTATTAAGATTGTTATTTTAACTCTACCTGTTCGGGATGAAACTCCCTGATGTCTTTGTTGCTCCCATCTGCCAACAAAACACTCTCCCTTCCTCTGTTCACACCTACAGCCACGAAGAAACTCTCCATCTCTCTCTCTCCCTCTCCCTCCTCCTCAATGTCCATCTGCCCATCTATCTCGTCCCCACCCCTTCCTTCCCCTATGTTTTCGTCTCCCCCATCTTTCTGGTTTGCCTCCGTTTCACGCCTATACCTCTTTTCCAGTTTATTTTTTTTTGCTCTAAGTTATTTGAAATAGTTTTTTTATTTACGTAAAACGACATAAAAATCTTATAAAACTAGTGTGTTTTTGAAAAAAATTATGAAGGCGAACAGTACAAAAATATTATTTTTTTGACTATTTTGAAGTTAAAATAACTTTTCTATGTCATGAATTTATCATTTTGCGCAAAAACCATTTTAAAGCTGTTTTTTTTATTATTAGGAAAACTTTTACTGTGTATATGAAACTGGAAAACAGTCGCGCCTTTTCCTCTTCTCTGCCGTGGCTTCATCGTCGATCTCTTTGCAGATCCAGCAGAAGCAATCCCTGCTCACACCAGCAGCCTCGTTTCGCAATTTGCACTGTTCACGGATCAGACTTTTAGCATGCTCCATCATTTTGTTCACATTCGTCCGTGCTCCAACCTTGCCACAAATAACGAAGTTTTTGAAATGATTCAGATAAGCAAAAATGTTTTCGAGCTCAACTGTTTCTTCTGTCTTCTTATTGTTGTTGTCTTCTTCATTTTTATCAGCTGTAACTTTTTCGTCTTCATTCTTTTCATCTTGGCCTTCAGTTTGCTCAGACGATTTTTGTTGAACTTTTGATTCGGATTGAAGATTTTCAGACACGTCATTTGAAACTTCTCCATTTTCAACATTACTGTAGAGGCCGCCATCTTGCGTTTCATCTTCTTCGGTAACAATTTCTTCTTCGGAAGTTTTTTCCACTTCGACAATTTTCTTTGCATTTTCCAACTCTTCGTGTTCTTTGTTCAATTTTTCAGTCAAGTCCTCCAAACTAAGTTGCTCGCTCTCTCCCAGAGCAGGTATGACGTAATCTGGCTCGACCGTAACAACGACTACTGGTTTTCCCGCCCGAATTATGCAATGCAGTTGTTCGTTGAAAACACGACTCAATTCGGACTGACGCGAAACACATGCTATGACAATTTTGCTCCTGTCGACTCCTTCTTGGAAGCGCTTGGGGTCCTTGTCTTTCCAAATATGGAAACCCTGTTGCTCCAGAGTCCTCTCCAGTCTTTTGACATTGACGTCCATCTGGCTAGCGAACTTAGTGTTCACCTGATGTATAATCAGAAGCTCGTATGTTCTCAAAACCATTTTGCAAAAACGTAATTGAACACAGATTTTTAAAACTAATTCACCAAATAAGAACAAATTGAATGCAAATTTATTTGCGAATGTAACTGTTGTTGTTGAAAAAATTGAGCATGTAATATGCTATTCGAGTCGAATTTCTCACGTGTAAAACTGTATAAAAATGATATTGCACGCTCCGCCTAATACTCTGCGAGAGTAACAAAAACTAAATAAGAAACAAAAGTATTCGATTGCTATTCAAGCAGAGGCGGATCATGGATTTTTTTTCAAAAAAGGGTGGATTTCAAAATTTTTAAAGGGGCGGAGTTTCTGTCCAAGTTTTTCAGGTTAAAGTGTCCAAAACACTACAAAACCTTATGTTGCAAAAATGCTCCACGCCACATGCAATTTTGCAGACCAACTTTTCAACCTAGTAAAAAAGTCAAGGATAACTTTCTGAAATCAGAAATGAGTGCTCTTTTCCAGTTTCCCCCCTTTCAAAATACCGAGTTTTATGTTTGTTTTACGTGTTATTACGGCTAAATGCGTGATGTTACGCTGTAAAGTATGAAGAACAAATCTGTTCAAAATTGTCGATTTGTTCACCACGCCAAATTTCATTGCATTATGACAACGTTAAATAGAATTTTCAGTATTGAGTTTGAAGGGGGGGGGGGACTGGAAAAGAGCCAAAATGAGGAAAGAAAAATGGTATCCCCTTCAAGTTTCCTGCCTACACTGTCAATCCCCAGATATCTAAAATCACGTAGCAAAAAAAATTGGTCACTGCCACTACTGAGAAGCTCAAAAAATGAGTTAATTTGACCGGGCATTTGTTAGTTTCAACCGGGAATTTGATTTTTTCCTCTAAGGAACTTAGTTCACTAGATTTCGCAGATTTTCATCTTGCTTCATGTTAAATTAAAAATCAATCAACAACTCAGCGCGTTTGGCGTTGAGATAAGCAAAGGCTTGTGGTTTGAATGCAACCGGGACCTTTTTTGCGGCCGGTTCAACGTTCTTCTAAATAGCTACTGTTTCTAAAGCCTAATTGATGGAGCTAAATGAGTTACAAGCTTTTTTTTGCAGGATTTTAGTTTTCTTTTCGAATTTTTTTTAAATCAGACATAAAATAGGAAAAATAAACTTTTTAATTTTTTTTTGAATACTTTTGCTAGGTTCGTTTAAGTGCACTGATTTACTACGTATGCAACGATTGTGCTCGCGTTTAGCAAGCGTTATCAATTCGTTACATAGACTTTTTCTTGTAAACAACTTAACTCACAAAACCACTGAAACATTTTATCAAATCTGTACTTTGGTCAACCAACAGACATTCTGAGAGTGTTTCCCTTTCAAATAACCGTTAAATAATCATGATTTGTTTTTTTTTGTTGGTTGTTGGAACTTCATAACAAAAAAAGCAAAAAATTATAATATAATGCTCTCTAAACAGTTAAGTCATGGTTTCCTTGGGTAGTTTTTGCTACCATTGATTTTTTCAAAGAAATAAAACATTTTTTTGTAGTTTCTTACATAAGGAAATCGTTACACCATAATCATAAGAGAAAAAAGTCAATGTTAACGCGGCTAACAAGGCGTCTGTTTTTATAATGTAGTCATTTCATTTAGAACTTTTTGGGTCAGTTTTTAGCAAAAATGTTACTTAAAACTGAGAAAACCTTTTAACCTTAGGAACTAAAACTTGAACTAAATTAACTCTTGTTTCGGTTTTTGCTTAAAATTTTTATTGGCCGTAGTTGATGAAATTTTTTTCTGTTCAGCCTCAGCTTATCGCAATAAGTTATGATATATTGAATTGTTCACAAAAATGTTCAGTTGGAAGATAGTTGTTCAAAAGCCCATATTCCGCAATTGCTAAATAAGCGTGAAAGCCTATGAATGAAAAAGAGTTGTTCGGAATATGGGGTGAAAATGTTACCAATTATTCTGTAAACTCTGAATTCAAATGTTATTTTGAGTTTTTCCCGCCCGTCCTAACTGTCATAGGAATATTTTGGTGCCGTGACTCGTGAAAATTAAAATAAAAAAACCCGATATTCATCTTTATCCTGCAAAGTTGAAAACAAGTCGGTGCGGACGCAGATTGTTTCGCAAAAGTTTTAGCAAATTGTTTATTTTATATAACAAAAATTTTGTCGACATTTTTGGTTATCTGTCGAATTAGAACAGTCATTCAAATGTGGGCCATATTACTTGAATTTGAGACTCATTGAAATTGAAGCAATTGATTTTGAGGTCAATTTACTTGAATTTGAGACCCCTAATTTTGGGAGTTTGAAAATCGGATTCTTTCATGTCGCCCGAGGTCTTACCCCAGTGGTAGCTGAACCTTAATCAAAACGAAGAAAGCATCAGTTACCGCATTCTGAAGACAAACTACGACAAAAAATTAGAAAAACAGCAAAAACTTGTAAGAATATTAAATTTTAATCCCATTGTACAATGAATTTTGAGTACAAACCGAACCAAAACCTACCCTAATTCTTGAATACTTGTTAACATAACTTGAACAAAAATTTTGAAATCCTAGAAAAAACGGCTTAAGGGTTTTCATAACCAAATTTTAAGTGATGTAGAAAAACTTTAGAATACCTCAGAAAAGTTTTGACCCAAACTTCAAATTTTTTTTGCCAAGAACGTAGAAAAACACCAAAATTTCTCCGCCCCGAATTTCCTTTTGTTGAATGAGTTGTTTGAGCCGATTTCTTACCTCAGATTTTGCTCCTAGGGGTTGTCTAAAACTTATAACAATTCACTTATCTCGACCTTACTAGTATCGATTTTTTGAATCGGTCCGATAGCAATACGTCGCATGTCGACCCCAAAAACGTTCTCCCAACGTCACTGCTCGTTCTTCGCCAGAGTTGTGTGTGTTGGTTTGGATTGATTTCTTACCTTGGGTTTTGCTCCTACGGTTGTCTGTTTTTCATATCAATACACTCAACTAGTCCGCTTCCGTTCGCGTCCGCTTGCGTTTCAGTCCGTAAACGAACCACCTTAGACCGTACTCTTTGGGAGTGCAGTATCGTGCACACATAGAAATAATCGTACAGTTCATCCAAAGACCTTGTCATAAATTATTTTTTTCTTAGAGTCTAAGACTTACCTTAAAATAACTTAAAGTAGCGTTCTCTAGAACTATTATGGTTTTCACCTTAGGAGCAAGCTCTCTTTTTTTGCAATACAAGCTCATTCCCGACAGCTGAGAGATAGATTGCAAAGAAGTTGTTTGTCCATAAAAGAACTTTCCTTATAATATTTTGCAAAAATCAAAAAAAAACAGTGCAACATACTTCACATTATAACCCACAGTTAGCTTAGCGGAATGATTTTGTTTTTTGGCATGACCTAATCAACAATTCTATAAGTAAGCATATAAGCAACAACTTTCAATGTTTGTCCGTATTGCAATTGAATCGACTATTAAAAAATTATAGAAATCGATTAACTGCGACCATTTATTGTCACCGAGAGGGCACAGACAAAATTCTCCCCGTTTTATAGGAGTCTCCCCCTTTAACTCTTTCAGTTCTAAACCATATTAATTCTCAATAAAAATGCAAAAGTTAAAACCATTCAAAAGCAATGTAAAGCTTTGCATCAAGTTTCTCGTCTCGAATTGAAAACTTTAACCATTTTTTTTACGACAGCCAAAATTTGAAAACCATTGTTGAAAAGTAAAACGAAAAAACAAATATGGTAAAAATCAACGAAACGCTTTGAAAATGAAGCAAATTAAACTGGCCGCCCAGAAGGTCCCCATAAAACAAGTTGGCCGTTTTAATTCGAAGTCTTTGCATAAGTTTTAAACGAGTTTAAATTTTCGTTTTCTTTGTCAATTGAATTACTTTAATTTATTTGAAATTTAATTGATTGAGTTGCCAGCATCTTTTATCTGTTAACGTTAGGATAGTAGGCCAGATAAAATTGCTCATAGCAGTTCTTTGGTTCAGCCAGAACTTTTTCCGAGTTGATTACACTGTGGTAATTTCTAACCTCGGGTTTCGCTTCCAGGGGTTGTCTGACGCTCAGTGTAGCCACTTGTTGAACGATGGCTGCCGACCCGTCTTTGCTTACCACGAACGTTCCCTCGTCTCTGCCACCAATGGCGTCCAATCTTGCCGATAAGATCAACCGTCTCACGCTAGCTAAACCAAGCATGAAAAAGAGTTAGATATAAACCATGAGTGCATATTTCAGGCCATTGAAAGGAAAGACCGCACTGTGAAAATCAAAAAATGGCTTCAAAGTTGTAAAGAATGGTCGGAAAGACCCGTCTCCAAAAATGAAGAAATCCTCTTTTTGACCTCACAAGAATCTGACAAGCAGCCTTGGAACATTGGTTAGCTAATAACACACAAAAACGATGAAATTCTTACTAAAACCCGACAGTATCTTGACGCCAAACAGACCCTCAGCCACTTTGAAAGTGTTAAATCACTGAGCTCTTTAACTATCAGAATTCGAATTTTTCATTAATCACTGGTGGAACCGTCTTCTACCAGCCGGAGTCTGAGTATCATTTTCCGGATCACCGAGATGACGGGTTCAATTATTGTAATATTGATGACAACAACCATGTTGATCAAAACAAGCCGCCCTACCCGCCAATGAACGAATAAAAATCTCTGAGTATCGAAGACTTCGCTGAGATTATTACCATGAACCGTAAAGATCCGCTACCAGAATGGAAATTGTCTCAATACAACGATAAACCTTTACATTGGCATGAATGGTTCGGCCAGTTTGTAAGCACTGTCGACCCCGCCCGTTTGAGTGATGACCTCAAGTTGGCATACTTGAAAACTCATGTGACTGGGAAAGCCAAAAATTCCATCGCTGAAATAACGCATTTCGATGTTATGTATAAAGATGCCTTGAACACTTTTATTCGGGAATTTGGCCAGCTACAAACGGTAGTTAATGCTCATCTTGACAAACTAAATTGTTCTCCACCGTTGAAGATGCTTTATTCCGACAGCATTATAAGTTTTGCTTCAACCATCTCAAATCTTGTTGGTGTGTTTAAGTCACTCTCCTATAACCAGGATTTGGAAGGTGTTGCTTTGTTGAACCAAGCATTAGGTAAACTGCAACCCAACTTTAAACAATCATGGGCTCATCACACAGTGAAAAGTAGTCTTTACCAACCACCTTTGCTACAGTTCAATGACTGGCTGGCAGAAAAGGCAGTGGCGCATGAACAAATGCAAGCTTACACTACCAAGAATCGAAATCAGGAAAACCAGACCAACGCTGGCCCTTCTAAAACAGTAACTAAAAATTTGCCGTGTACTTCAAAATTGTCTGACAAAAAGCCCAATCAACAGTATCCGCCTTGTGTTGTATGCAATGGCAAATATGTCATTCGGTCCTTTAGCATCTACAAAGAGAAAACTCCTACTCAAAGAGCAAAGCATGCTGCCGAGCAGTAGTTGTATTTTTTCTGTCTGCAATCAGACCATACTTTTCGAAAATGCCCAAATTCTAGAAAAAGCAACAAGCCTGATTTCAACAGCACTCACAACGCGCTCCTTCACTGAGCCGAATAATATACCCCGCAAAAGACTCAACAAAGTCACTAGCTGAAGGAAAAACCTCTTCGCATTCCGCTAGTCTGGAGGTGGAAACAGTTAAAGGTACATGCGCCACCACCATTCTCTGTGTTAATGGTCTGCTTCAAATCGTTGAATTGAAATTGTCCAGCAACACATCCAGCTCTATTACTCTTGTTCTTTGTGATTCGTGTCACTCATGCAGTCACTCATGGATTTCCGCTCAACTTGCTGAAAAACTAAATTGTCCGGTGAAAAGTTGAACCTCAGAGTCAGTGGAATAAATTCACAAATTTTAACGACGGAACAAGTATAAATAGTAATTTTGGGTTTTGGTGAATCCAATTCATACGAATTCCCCGCACGACTTTTTTGTGAAGACAGATTTAAACTAAGGTCTGGTACCATGAATGTCAGTGAGTTAAAAAAAAGTTTATCCTCATTTGGCTCCAGTGCCTTCCGTGACGTACCAATACTCTGACATGGAAATGATCCTATTTGTTTTGAAATGATCCAAGACTACTTTCACGCCATCCGACCATTAGAAACTCACGGCTAGAAAAGCCGAAGCTCACCGTTTGCGGTACGCATACCTATCGGTTGGTTCATCAGTGGTCCTCTACCATCATCTTTAGGTTTGCCATCTCACTGTTTCAAGTGTAGTGTTGGAGACAATTCATTTTTAGGGCAAGTCAAAAGTTGCGATGAGCTTGAGTCCTACGGTACTTAAAAATCAGCCAATCCGCATTCAGCATCAGACAAGCAAGCTCTAAAAGCGTTTGAGTCATTTTTTTCGCATGACGGACCTCAATACTCCATTGGTATGCTTTTGGTCGATAAAGATGTCAAGTTGTCAAACGATTACTACTCCGCGTTTGCCCAGCTTAGGTCTTTAGAAAAACGGCTCGAAAAGATCCTGACCTGAAAAAAGTCTTACGGTAAAACTACCCATTTGGAAATGGGATTTATTGTTCCTATTGAATACAATGAATTGAACACGCGGAACGACCGCGAGTGGTATTTACCCCCGCCATCCAGTGGTTAACCAGAACAAATCTGGAAAGATGAGGCGAGGTTTAAACGGTGCTTCGAAACTTCATGGCTTATCCTTGAACTAGTCACTTTTGGTAGGGCCCGATCTGTTGCAGAACTTGTTGAGAGTGCTCCTCCGGTTCAGACAACATAAGTTTACAGTATCAGCAGACATTGAAGAAATGTTCTTTCATGTAGGGGTCATATTCCAGCTGACCAGCCGTAGTTGCGTTTTTTTGTGGCGGGAGGACCGCACAATTGAGGTAAACGTTTTTCATTACACTCGACAAATCTTCGGTGCTCGTGACTCCCCCACTTGTGCGATTTTTTCGCTCCAGCAAACCGCGAGAGATAATTACGCCAAGTTTCCAGCTGCTTCTTCTGCTGTCCTAGATAATTTTTGTATGGATGATTTCTTAGGTTCTATGGCTGATTCGAAAGAAGCGCTAAACCTGAGCAAAGATTTTGGATGTTTGTTGAGTCTAGGAAGTTTTAAGTTAACCAAGTTTGTCAGCAATGTCCCAGATTTAGCAGAAAAGTTCAATCCAGAGAGCAACAAGAATGAATCTGTTAAAGAAATAAACCTAAGCGATCCCAGAACGCACGTATTAGGTCTAAAGTGGGATAATAAAAACGATACCTTAAAAGTTAGTCGTGGCGTGAACAAAGATATAACAAAACCGATTACGCCGCGTACCGTCTTAAGTTACGTCCCCTGGGTTTTTGACCCAAACGGTTTAGTCGCACCGTACACCGTTCGTGCCTGACTTTTACTGAAGGACATATGGCATATCTCGGGCCAGCAGTGGGATGAACCGTTTACAGGTGAACTTGAAGAGAAGTTCATAGAGTGGCATACTTGGCCGACTAACAATTTCTCGCTGTTTCTTTGACAACCCGGTTGACCAAATAGAGCTGCATGTTTTTGGTGCCAGCTTTCAGGACGTATTTTGCTCGGTTGCTTTCCTGCGCGGTCGCTCCGTCGTGACAAATGAAGCCAAAATTGCTTTTGTTTTCGGAAAAACTAGAGTAGCACCGATGGAAACTCTTTCTATCCCTAAGCTTGAACGCAAGCAGCGTTACTGGCGAGCCATCTAAGACTTGAAATCAAGAATTCTTTAAAAATAAAAATCGAAAGATCATACATGTGGACAGATAGCACTACTATATTGCAGTGGTTGAACTCTAACAGCAAGTTACCTGTCTTTGTGGCCAATCGGGTTTCCGAAATTCTCGAATCCACCACAATTGACGAGCGGCTTGATGTGCCCAGTGGCGACAATCCAGCAGACACCGGCACTCAAGGAATAACTGCTGAGGCTCTGAAAAAAAGCGGTTGGGTGAAAGGTCCAATTTTTTTGAAAACAAAAGACTGGCCTTTTAAACCTGACTCAGATTTTTTTTATCCAGCATTCGACTCAAAATACCTTCATATGATTTAAACGAAGGTATTGAAGAAGCTGCAAAGTTCATTTGCACATCGAAAACCACCGATCCAGTTTTTGTCTGGAAAATTTTAGTTTTTTTCCGAAACTCCAAAAAGTCGCCGCATTCATGCTGAGGTTATCACTTCATCACCGTCAAAAGTGCAACACTCAATTGATTACCGAAGCATCCGAATTAGAATTAGCTAATCAAAAGTTAATGGTTCTGGCTCAGTCAGAGTCGTTCCTCGTCGAAGTCAATGGACTTCACAAAAAACAGTGTCTTAAGAAGTATGCCGAATAGATTCTTTTTCGCCGTTCATCGATTCCGATGGTCCATTCCGTCCCACTGGCCGTCTTCGCCGTCTGGCTGATGTTGTATTTAACGTTAAGCATGCCATCATTTTAGATAGCCGACATCTACTCGTGATGATGCTTTTAACAATCTTTCTTCAAAAAAACCATAACCAAAGTGTTGATGTCCTGCATGCTGTTATACAATTAGAGTACGTTTGGGGCTCCGTACTGCACTCCGTTCAATAGAACACCATCCATTGTGTGTTATTCTGAAAAGAAAAAGCTAAAGCAATTACGCCAATGATGGCTGACCTTCCGCTCGAGCGATTGGTTTACCGACAACCGCCATTCGCGAACTGCGGAGTAGATTACTTCGGCCCGTTCCACGTAACGATTCGACGAAAATCAGAGAAACGCTGAGGCTTCTTATTCACGTGTATGATGACACGTTCCGTTCATCTAGAGTTGTTCCGTCAATGGACACATGTTCACACACAGGAGCAATGAATAGAACGATTCATTGATTGGCGGGGAACGCCTTCCGTCATCTGGTCGGACAATGGCAGGAAATTCGTTGGCTCGGCCACAGAGCTGATATCGTGCATCGAGAGATGTAATCGTCATGCACTTGTTCTGCTTGCTCAAAAAGGCCCAGCCTGGAAATTCAATCCAGAAAAAACTGTCAAAACAACAAATTGATGTTGGGTTTCCTACGAATCTGAGCAATTATACCATCACCCAAAGAGCCTTCGTTCAACCTGTTTTTTCATTTGTACTCTTTATACCAAAATTGATTAAGTTCGTTGCTGGAGAAAATTGAAAAAGTTTCTAAAAAGGTCAAAATTTGAAAAAGTTGAAATTTCCCAGGCCCTTAGCCTATTTTTTATCAAAATTGGGAGTAACTCGCTCTTATAAAAAATACCATAACACTCAAAATATCGATAATATTCTCCGTTTGTTGAAACCTGAACTTCAAATTTGGTCAGAGTTTTGTTTTGCAAAAAGGAGACTGTTACCAAAATCCGTAAAAGTTTCAAAACTTGATTTCAAAAAAATCAGTAGAGATTTTCTTCTATATTTGGGGAGATGCGGCTTATGCAGATAGAAAAACACAACATTTTGTTTTGATCTAAGAAAAATTGGCGGTGTAAATTTTGGCAAAGATAAGCAGTTCTTTAAAAAAATGGTCAACATTTTCTCAAGTCCACAGAAAGTTCTCTATCATAATTAGCTAGTTTGTGCTTATGCAAAAAAAAACCATCACAATTTGTTTTTCTATTTGAAACTTTTTTTCTCAGATGTAGCAGAGTAGTTTGCAAGAAAAATATACAAAATAATTCAAGATTTGGAACTTTTTCAAGTCCATAAAACTTTTGTTTTTCAACAAATACGGTTGATGATTAGCTATAGTTATTTTTGGAAATGATGATAGCGTTTTTTGGTAGCGTTGTTTTTGAAGAACAGCTGGTCTTTTTTTCTGGGGTACAACTTTGATGAAAATATGCAGATTGGTTTTTGAGAAAAAATGAATATTTAGGAAAAAAGAAAAACTATTTCAAAGCTTTTTATAAAGCCAAAACCCAATACATCTTTTTAGTACCTGTATTTATCAATTAGCGCATTTATTTTCTTCAAAACTCCAACTGTAGTAAATTTAATGAAAACGAAAAAAATACGCATATTATAGATGAATAACAACGCAGCAAAGAATGATATTCAACCAGCAACTGCTGCAGCAGACAAATGGACATGTTCCTCGTGGAACGTAAGAAACCAACCCACTAGCGACCATCAATTGAATCAAAACTACTTAATCAGGTACCTAACAACAACTGAAAGGATGAATGCTGAAAATAGGAGAGCTTCGTTACGACGTTCTGCTACAAAAGATAGTCAGCGAATGAAGGCAGATAAACAAAAAAAACCAGGATGACCTCACAAAAAAAATTAAGTCTGAAGAGGACCAAGATAATAGCCCCGGCTCTTTTTCCTTTTCCCTCCACCTGCAAATGCTTACATAAAGTTTTGCTGACCACATCGTCCGATTGTTATGAAAATTTTTATACAGACTAAAAAGACCACGACAAACATATTTGGTCTTCATATTCAACCTCGTAAAACAACTCATTACAGTAATGTATTGAAGCTCGTGTGAGGCGTGTGAGGCGGGGGGGGGGGGGGATGACAAGGAAAAAGAGCCTGAGGATTTCCTAAGTAAAAAAGAAGGGGTCTCTATGGCCCCAGATAGTGTACACACATTTCAACCCTCGCCAATTCGCCCCTCTGAAATTTATTGACACCATTTTTTGCCTCCAATATATTTTGCACAATGTTCCGTAAAAATGTGGTGCGAAATGTGCCACTAAATCAAAATGGCGAACTGTGTAAGTGGTTAAGAAACCCTAATTTTCATCATAGACATGTCCAAAGATTCTAACAGTACATGTTCAACAGTTAAATGTTGAATTACATTAGAAAAAAGAACCGCCAGAGACAGTTATACTAAACTTAGCAGCAACTACAGAATGTTTCTGGCACAAAAATTGCGTGGAGCGCTAAATAGTCCATTACAACGGATGATTTTCATAAAGCGTTTTTGGCCAGTAAAACCAATTATATTTTCATATTTTCAATAGCTTATAATCTCAAAGAGCCAACTAGAATGGTTTCTATAAAAATTAATATTATACCGATTATTTCAATTACATCCGCATATTTCTCCAAACTGTCATTCTGAACAATCAATCATGATTTTTAGGTGAAACCTTGGAAGACATATAATATTTCAAACTCTTTGAGTTGGAATTTTTATGCTTATAGATACGTCTGTACATCCTTCCGTGATTACAATTTGTCACGCTGCACTTTAAGGTCGATGAAAAAACTATTAAATACAGGAAAAAAGCTTATTTGGTCTTTTTTCCTCACTTTATACCTCTGTGACTGGAAAATTGTTTCTTAACAGTGTATATTCCGGGCAATATTGTCCCGAAAAAAAAATTTCCCGAAATTTTTGGTTTTAAGATAAAATTGTCCAAAAATTGTATGGTTAATTGCGACAAAAACCAAAATGTTTCCACGATGTTTTTTTAAGAGGAGTTCATTCGATAAGACCAGGCAAAATTGCAGCTACAAATCAGTTTTCTTCGAGTAGGTAGCATTTTACAAATAAAATTAAAAGAGGACTCAGTTCATTCATACGAAACTAAGTAATTTTTGCTTGATTGACGCGTAGGGCAAACGTGATTCTAGTTTCATTACTACAGCTATCGAGTTCGTGTTTATTAATTGAAACCCTCATGAAAAAAAAGCTAGTTCATGATACGATGCAAATGCAATTTTCAAACCTGACATTTTGACAGACACTTCAACTTCGTGGCGATGCGATTTATGGCGATTCAATTGACGTCTGCGCTATATGTAAATTGAGGTCACTATTTTAAATCATCATGGTCTTCGCCCCGACCCAGCCAACACGGAGAAGTGGATATTCAGAACAGCGCTTAAAACTGGAGCAGTTGATGTAATTGATACAGCTCATCATGGAAAACTTTCAGCACAAGAAGAAATAACAAAACAAATACAAAACAAAACAAATAACAAAACAAAACAAACACCAGTTGTGACCCCAAACAACTCAGCCAATTTGAAAACCGTTAGCAGAATAAGGCAGAAAAAACGACCCAGAATGCGGTAACAAAAAGCAGTTTTTGGTTTTGAAGTGTCACAGCTATTAAAAAAGCACAGAATGGTGAATATATTATTCGTCTTAGCTCTGGACTGTTTGATACGAAACTATGGAAAGTTTGTAAAATAATTCTAAGACTGGAGCTTCTTGGTGGCCCTAATGAATGGTTTTGTGATGGCTATTTTTCAACGGCCCCTTATAATATATTTTAAGTTTAATATACGGCCCCTTATTTATATATTTTAATATATTTTCTTCTGCCAGATATAAAATACAGGCATCAATCAAAGGAGCTCTGATTCCTATTGTGTATGCTTTTCTTCCGTAGAAGCAGAAGATGCTCATAATCGGCTTTGGATTTCTGCTTTTATATGTGCCAAATCAATCAGTCTACTGTAAATCAATAACAATAGCTTGGTTTCGACTTCCGTAGGCATAAACAAATGCTAAGGTTTATCCGTAGGCATAAACGAACTACAAAATTTTAACACTACTCAATCTTTACAACTGAGCCTGGAAACTCAATCCATCCAGCGCTCATCATCATGGAGGTGTGTGGGAAAGGCTCGTACGGAGCAGCAAAAGAGTTTTTTTATGATATTCTGGAAACAAGAAAACTCACTGAGGAAGTCCTCATAGCCACGCTTTGTTTAATTGAGAAGTCTCTAAACAACCGTCCGCTCACACCCGTATCCGATCCGACGATCTCGAAGCGTTAATGCCGAATCACTTCCTATTTGGACACCGCGCATTTAGCTTTCCGCCTCTAGATTTCGAGCGAAACTTCAATCATCGAAAGCGCTACGCCCGACCGCAATCCTATGCATATGGCATCTGGACTCGCTGGCGCCGTGAGTACGTACAAATGCTTAACAAACGAGCAAAATGGTTTTCTTCTCCAGAATCACATTTGAAAACTGGAGATCTTGTTTGGTTCATTGAGGACAATAATCCAAGAGGCCATTACCCGTTAGCGCGAGTAAAGTCATTGAACTACGGTAACGACAGCATAGCGCAATCCACCGTAATTAGATCGGCAACAGGCGAGAACACCCACCCGATTGTGAAACTCGCACCCGTTCTCGCTCTATTGGGGGCGGAGGATGTTAGCGCGGCTAACTAGGCGTCTGTTTTTACAATGTAATCATTTCATACAGAACTTTTTGGGTCATTGTTTATTAAAACTGTTACTTAAAACTAAGAAAATCCTTTAACCTTAGGAACTAAAACTTGAACTTAAACTGGAACTAAATTAACTCTTGTTTCGGTTTTGGCTTAAATTTGTTTATTGGCCGTAGTTGATGAAATTTGTTTCTGTTCAGACTCAATTTTCTGCAATAAGTTATGATATATTGAATTGTTTACAAAAATGTTCAGTTTGAAGATAGTTGCTCAAATGCCCTTATTTCGCAGTTGCTAAATAAACGTGTAAGCCTATGAATGAAAAAGAATTGTTCGAGTAATGGGGAAACAATGTTACCAATTATTCAGTAAACTCTGAATTCAAATGTTATTTTGAGTTTTTCCCGACCGTCCTTATTGTCATAGGAATAGTCATGACAGGTTGCCGAGAATAAAACCGGTACCAGAAGAGATGATTAGGGTTGATTTGGCGGTGTAAACCTAACTCTATAAGCGTTTGTCTAATAAAATCAAAGTTTTTCTAATCTACGAGTGAGAACTAAACAAGCTATTATGTCGATTGCGTCCCGAGTTTCAGATTTGGCAATTTTTTCGGGAAAAATTAGAAAAAACTGTCAAAACAACAAATTGATGTTGGGTTTCCTGCGAATCTGAGCAATTATACCATCACCCAAAGAGCCTTCGTTCAACCTGTTTTTTCATTTGTACTCTTCATACCAAAATTGATTAAGTTCGTTGCTGGAGAAAATTGAAAAAGTTTCTAAAAAGGTCAAAATTTGAAAAAGTTGAAATTTCCCAGGCCCTTAGCCTATTTTTTATCAAAATTGGGAGTAACTCGCTCTTATAAAAAATACCATAACACTTAAAATATTGATAATATTTTCTTTTTGTTGAAACCTGAACTTCAAATTTGGTCAGGGTTTTGGTTTCCAAAAAGGAGACTGTTACCGAAATCCGTAAAAGTTTCAAAACTTGATTTAAAAAAATCAGTAGAGATTTTCTTCTATATTTGGGGAGATGCGGCTTATGCAGATAGAAAAACACAACGTTTTGTTTTGATCTAAGAAAAATTGGCGGTGTAAATTTTGGCAAAGATAAGAAGTTCTTTTAAAAAATGGTCAACATTTTCTCAAGTCCATAGCAAGTTCTCTATCATAATTAGCTAATTTGTGCTTGTGCACAAAAACCATCACAATTTGTTTTTCTATTTGAATCTTTTTTTCTCAGATGTAGCAGAGTAGTTTGCAAGAAAATATACAAAATAATTCAAGATCTGGAATTTTTTCAAGTCCATAAAACTTTTGTTTTTCAACAAATACGGTTGATGATTAGCTATAGTTATTTTTAAAAATCATGATAGCGCTTTTTGGTAGCGTTGTTTTTGAAGAACAGCTGGTCTTTTTTTTGGGGTACAACTTTGATGAAAAAATGCAGATTGGTTTTTGAGAAAAACTAAATATTTAAGAAAAAAGAAAAACTATTTCAAAGCTTTTTATAAAGCCAAAACCCAATACATCTTTTTAGCACCTGTATTTATCAATTAGGGCATTTATTTTCTCCATTTATTATATTCCAACCGTAGTAAGTTTAATGAAAAACGAAAAAAATGCGCATATTATAGATGAATAACAACGCAGCAAAGGACGATATTCAACCAGCAACTGCTGCAGCAGACAAATGGACATATTCCTCGTGGAACGTAAGAAAACAACCCACTAGCGCCTATCAAGTGAATCAAAACTACTTAATCAGGTACCTAACAACAACTGAAAGGATGGATGCTGAAAATAGGAGAGCTTCGTTACGACGTTCTGCTACAAAAGATAGTCAGCGAATGAAGGCAGATAAACAAAAAAAACCAGGATGACCTCACAAAAAAAATTAAGTCTGAAGAGGACCAAGATAATAGCCCCGGCTCTTTTTCCTTTTCCCTCCACCTGCAAATGTTTACATAAAGTTTTGCTGACCACATCGTCCGATTGTTATGAAAATTTTTATACAGACTAATAAGACCACGACAAACATATTTGGTCTTCATATTCAACCTCGTAAAACAACTCATTACAGTAATGTATTGAAGCTCGTGTGAGGCGTGTGAGGCGGGGGGGGGATGACAAGGAAAAAGAGCCTGAGGATTTCCTAAGTAAAAAAGAAGGGGTCTCTATGGCCCCAGAGAGTGTACACACATTTCACCCCTCGCCAATTCGCCCCTCTGAAAATCATTGACACAATTTTTTGCTTCCAATATATTTTGCACATTGTTCCGTAAAAATGTGGTGCGAAATGTGCCACTAAACACAAAATGGCTAACTGTGTAAGTGGTTAAGCGTGCCTAATTTTCATCATAGACATGTCCAAAGATTCTAAAGGTACAGGTTCAGCAGTTAAATGTTGAATTCCATTAGAAAAAGAACCATCAGAGACAGTTATACTAAACTTAGCAGTACCTACAGAATGTTTCTGGCACAAGAATTGTGTGGTGCGCTAAATAGTCCATTATAACGGATGATTTTCATAAAGCGTTTGTGGCCAGTAAAACCAATTATATTTTCATATTTTCAATAGCTTATAATCTCAAAGAGCCAACTAGAATGGTTTCTATAAAAATTAATATTATACCTATTATTTCAATTGTATCCGCTTATTTCTCCAAACTGCCATTCTGGATGATCAATCATGATTTTTAGGTGAAACATTGGAAGACATATAATATTTCAAACTCTTTGAGTTGAAATTTTTATGCTTAGATATGTCTGCACATCCTTCCGTGATTCCGATTTGTCACGCTGCACTTTAAGGTCGATGAAAAAACTATTAAATACAGGAAAAAAGCTTATTTAGTCCTTTTTCCTCACTTTATACCCCTGTGACTGGAAAATTGTTTCTTAAAAGTGTATGTTCCGGGCAATATTGTCCCGAAAGGAAATTTCTCGAAATGTTTGGTTTTAAGACAGAATTGTCCAAAAATTGTATGGTTAATTGCGACAAAAACCGGAACGTTTCCACAATGTTTTTTTAAGAGGAATTCTTTCGATAAGACCACGCAAAATTGCAGCTACAAATCAGTTTCCTTCGAGAAGGTAGCATTTTACAAATTAAATCAAAAGAGGACTCAGTTCAATCATACAAAGCTAAGTAATTATTGCTTGATTGACGCGTAGGGCAAAAGTGATCCTAGTTTTAGTACTACAGCTATCGAGTTTGTGTTTTTTAATTGAAACCCTCATGAAATATGAAAACAAAAAAAGCTAATTCATGATATGATGCTAATGCAAATTTCAAACATGACATTTTGACAGACACTTCAATTTCGTGGCGATGTGATTTATCTAAAATCAATTGACGTCTGCGCTATATGTAAATTTGGGTCACTATTTTAAATCATCAATGTCATCGCCCCGACCCAGCCAACACGGAGAAGTGGATATTCAGATCAGCGCATAAAACTGGAGCAGTTGCTGTAATTGATACAGCTCATCATGGAAAACTTTCAGCACAAGAAGAAATAACAAAACAAATACAAAACAAAACAAATAACAAAACAAAACAAACACCAGTTGTGACCCCAAACAACTCAGCCAATTTGAAAACCGTTAGCAGAATAAGGCAGGAAAAACGGCCCAGAATGCAGTAACAAAAAGCAGTTTTTGGTTTTGAAGTGTCACAGCTATTAAAAAAGCACAGAATGGTGAATTTATTATTCGTCTTAGCTCTGGACCATTTGATACGAAACTAAGGAAAGTTTGTAAAATAATTCCAGGACAGGAGCTTCTTGGTGGCCCTAATGAATGGTTTTGTGATGGCTCTTTTTCAACGGCCTCAATTTTCTTCTGCCAGATACAAAATACAGGCATCAATCAAAGGAGCTCTGATTCCTATTGTGTATGATTTGCTTCCGGAGAAGCAGAAATTGCTTATAATCGGCTTTGGATTTCTGCTTTTATATTTGCCAAATCAATCAGTCTACTGTAAAACTATAACAATAGCTTGGTTTCGACTTCCGTAGGCATAAACAAATGCTGCTATGCACCGCTTTTTGCCATTGAACCAACTTTCCACTTCATTTGAAACTCTCCAGAAAACATGCCCTTCCTCAGCCCCGTTTGTCTTTGGCTGTTTTAAGGATAAATAGATTAGTCAACTCTACAGCGGCAAATGAGGCATGTCGAAAGCCAAGATTCGACATTGACAACTGGAGTTGTTACCAACCTGTTACATTCAGGCGTCCAAGAACAAACAAGGCATTTGAATTTTCGAAAAGGAATTCGTCAGTTTCGTGAACGCAAAGCACTCATTATTTTAGGTTCACTAAAAACAAGCAGAATGAACACAAAGTCGCCTTTCTTTCCAGTAAACTTCTCAGTTTCCTAAAAGTTTGCAGCTAAAACATCAGATCTGATTTGTACTCAGTTGAATCTGCAAAATCATTTTGCAAAACAATTAGTTTCGATAAAACTTCCAAATTTAAATGTTATCTAGAAAATTTGAAATTTGAATAAGAAATTTTTCAAAACGGCAAAACGATTGACGTAATCATTTTTTTTGCTTCCACTTCTTTTTGAACCAATTCGATCAACCACGTCAAATTTGCCTTCTTTAACCTAATTTTGGGTTTTTCAGTTTGATGTTTCAAACGAATTGCAAAATTTAACTACTACTCAATCTTTACAACTGAGCTAAAATTGCTCTAAAAATTAAATTCTTCTTTTTTGGGATATTTGTGTCTCTATTTGTACATAAAAAAAATTAAAGAAGGATCAAACAATTGCAAAACAATAAAGTTTTAAAGATCACAAGATTAGATAACTGAAACTAATTTCGAACATTTCGTCTGATTTACGAATGTCTGATTCAAGGGTATAATAGACTACACAAAATGTTTTGAACTATCCCCTCAAAATGCGAATGAAAACGAGGATAGCCGGTTACTGTGGAAGTAGTACAGAATTTTCCGACTAGTCTTAAAAATACAAAAAAAAATATTTTTATAATTAGTGTCGTTTTTCCGGCTTCCTTTGGTTAAAAAAATCTAGGCGAAAAAAAATGAGCTTAGGCATTTTCGTCAGTCATTATAAAATTTGAAAAATGGAAAATTTTTGATTCCTTAGATGAAGCTAAAAACTCCAAAAACTCATTTGAGTAGAATTAGTTTTTCAAGGCTTAAATTAAGTATAAATAAGCTAGTGTAAGCCTGCCCACTTGCTCGAAATTGAATGAAAAATCAAAAAGTGCAAACTGGTTTTTCTCAACATCGAGAAAATTTTTTTGAAATTTTTTGATTTCGTTCGAATCATGACTGAAAGGGATTCAAAATGATATATCACTTTGCGTGGAATGATTTTCAACCTGGTAAATCATTTTGCGTGGAAAACAAAGAGAAAAAAAAACAAAAACGAACCCGAATGCAAAGTTCATCCCCATTTTCAATGGTCGGAACAATTACAAAGGCGTCTTTTATGGAGTCATACATCCTAAAACTAACCACCAAATGACTTGCCTCAAAATTCAATTTGCAACGCATGAATTCGCTGCTTATGCTTTTCTAATATATCGGGGGTAATTCTCTCATCTTGGCAAAAGGATCATAGGTGATTTTTTTTTGAATATTTGAGCTCCGGGCAACAATATCTTTCAACTGGAAACTTTCCGTCAAAAACGCTAATTTAGAAAATTAGTTTGAGCTCACTTAACTGCAAAATTTGCTTACTTCAAAAATTTGGTGTCTCTTGGCGTCAAAAGTGTTTTTAGAAAAAACTTAGGACTAGGTGAACACAAATGTATGTTGTAAAAACATACCACCAGAAGGGCTTTTTGTCGAAATTTTTTTCGGTCAAACTTTCGTTCAAAATATATGATTAACACTGCAAAAGAATAAATTGAAATAGGAGAAAATTTTGCTGAAGCTAAGAGAAAAAAATTATTTTTGATTAAGTTAAAAGATGACTTTTTTTTGCTTATGTTTGGCCCTCACATTTATACAGACTACTCGTTTCTGATTAGCTAAAAAATAAACAATTTGTTCCTGTAACCAATTGAGCTTCATCCCGATAAACTGAAAAGGGGGAGTCATTATCCTAGTCATTGTTCGTGATACGCGTATTTGATAGCTCTACAGGTAAATTTGGTCGCATTAACTATTTTGATTGTTGCCAGTAGGTACCAGCTTTGAAAGTCTCTTATGATAAACAATTCTGAATCGTATGCCATTTGAAAAAAGTTTTAGCTAGACTACTATTAGCTAGACATCAGATTGGAGGCTTTGAACATCAGATTGGAGGCTTAAATACAGTTTTCAAAATATCGATAAGATGAGTTTTGAGCTCTATAGTAGAAAATTCTTGTTCATACTAGTGAATTTTTTTCACTATTTTTCATAAAACCTCAAGTTACTCTAGGCTCTAGGTTTATTGGACTATCTGAGCATGTGTAGTCCTTAAGAATTGATTGTAACAGTTAATGTGTCTTCAAAATAACTGAGTTACGATTGAATTTCTTCGAATACTATATCTTGAAGACGCTATAACGAAGCTGGATATCTTCAAAAGCGCTCCCTCGTCGCAGATTCAATCATCTGATAGTGCTAGCCCAGAGAACGTGGCGAAGACAGGATCGTTTTTTTTTCTTGGGGACCAGAGTCGTGCAGCAGAAACTACTTTTCATCGTGAGTTTTATTTAGGACTAGAGG
Organism: Symsagittifera roscoffensis; assembly: GCF_963678635.1. NCBI lineage: Eukaryota > Metazoa > Xenacoelomorpha > Acoela > Convolutidae > Symsagittifera > Symsagittifera roscoffensis. Next base: position 62,497,374 of record NC_087065.1, on the reverse strand, counting down.
TAATTCAGAGCCAGTCAGCGAAGCTGCCTCTGCTTGCTCTATATCGAGTTTTTTTAGTAACAAACTCCATTTACAACTGGTTGATTAGAAAAGTAACTTGGTAACTGTACAGCTGTTTCTCTGTTCACATCATTCTTGACTGCAAAATAGTCTGCCGTGATGTAACATCCGAGACTGCTGCTCTGTCTTTGAGCGTTTCTTTGATTTATTGTTTTTTAACTACCGGCGGGATTGGGGAAGAAACAGGATTTTTAACAATAACAATGGATTCTTCTTCTGTACGCACACATCAATTGCAACTGCTTGGTGCGCAGCACCAGAAAATGAATTGTCCGTCACTGTTCGGTGTTTTATTTAAGCATATCCGTCAAGCAGCAACCACCCAAGACTTATGTTGGTAAGTATAATTTCTTTCGACTGTAGGAGAATTTGTTCCACTTGGGTGTTGCCAAGTGATTGAAAATAAATGTTCTTGAGCATCGTCATCGTTTTTGAATTGTGCTACTTTTTTCAATTGTGTTTTTTTTATGTTTCGCGGAGTATAGCAGTTATGGAGTGGACGCTGCTGTTATCTAAGTAATTTTATTTCTGCTGCTATCCTATTTATAATCAATCCGGTTAGTTTAGAAACAAAAAATTTTAATTATTATAAAACTTATTTCAGTTTTTTTAACCTATTATCATTTCGATCAATGAGACTGTTTTTGGACTGATTTCAGGATTACTTTTGAGACAGTTTTTTATGGGACTATTTTTTTCGGAATTGGATTAGGTTTATTGGACTATTTCGTACAAGTCGTTTGTGCAGACATTGGTTCAGCAACCCGATTGGAAGCCATCTGTTATCAAATCGATTTTCTTTGCCTTATTAGATAATTAAAATTTTAATTAAACATTAAATAAACAAATCAAAAACTATAATGTTTTTTCAGTCCACGGATCTTTGTCAGCCTTAATCCACCCAAGGAAGTAAAATTTAGGAGCACATTGATTTAAATCTAATGAACAGCCATATTATTCGAACCCCGTGTTGGGTTACCCACGTTGACGAAAATGAGCACATATTCGTCGCACCATTCATAAAAGCGTCCGAAGATTGCTGACGTAAAGAAATTTTAATGTGCCACAATTTCCCTAAATGGTCCAAAAAATGGTTTCGTGACTTTTCTGTTCGAGACCAGCTTTGAATAACGCTGAAACAGTTTTTCATTTCTTGTTACTTTTGGTTTAGCGCCATAAGTGTTAACGTGTAAATTTTTTATAAAACCACCATTTATAGTGTACGGTGTCTATGGAATGATGTTTAGTGCCGCTGTTCGTATGAAATGATGCATGCTACTTTTGGTGTCTTCCATGAAAAATTTTATATTAATTTTGAAATATTATTGATGCACATTAAAACAAAGCCCAGATTTAAGAAATTTCGTGAGATATTTTTATCTGAACCCTCCTACTGAACTTGACGAGAAAACTATAAATCTGATCAGAGCGAAGTTTCACCGCCTGAAAAATTATAAGCAAAAGTTACCTGATGACAAATGGATAAAGATTACCCAATCATGAAAAAAGAAACTTGAAAAAAGAATCATGAAACAAGAAAATCTACAGTTATTTAGGCGGATTGAGTAAAAAGTCCGCAGGTCACCCTACCAATAGTTGAAAAAAAATTAACATGAAAAAGAAATCGCTTACCAGTGAAATTCAAATTTTGCAGCGAACACGAAAGTTTTTTTGTCTTAGCTATTATTTTATGAAATCAAATATGAAACTATAAATGGTGAAACTCAAAAAAATGAAACATTTCGCAAATCTACTGTCAAACGCAATTTCAGGTGTAAAGTGATACGTTTCTCATCTTGAACGTTAAGTGGACAAATTAGCTTGCCTCAACTCAATTTGGGCTGATTTCTGATTTATCTCATTTCACGCATGGATTGTCCCAAAATGACCATAACGGCCATAATGGCCAAGTTTTTTTATTCTCAGACTCCCTTAGATTTGGAAAAAAAACGATTAGATGCAAAATACTTCATCAAAGTTGAGTTCAGAACGTCAAAGTTCATGGGCTCATAAACTTTGAAAACCAAAGGAAAAGTTTGGTACTCCCAGCTTAACTGTGAAAAGGTACTTCGTCTCTGGTCGTTTCTTTCAAAGCTGAGGGAGTTTGAAAATAGCAAGTTTGGGCATTATGGACGTTATGGTGATCATGGAAACTGAGTTGAGGCAAGCTAGTTTGTCTACATAATGTCACAAAATGACAAAAGTATCACTTTGTACTTGAAATTGCGATTGAAAAAACATTTGCAAAAAAATTTTCGAATTTTTTGAGTTTCAACTTTTATTAATCATTATCATTATATTATTTATTAATGACCCATTCAGTGCATCTTGAACAGCAACCGGCTCATTTTGCAGCTTCAGTCTCCAAATTTACAAACAAAATTCTATTTGGGTATTTTTTTTAACGCAAAATCAAATATTCTTTAGAAATGCTGAAAGCATTAAAAATTTCTATCAAAGTTTCCAGTTTCGGGAAAGAAGCTAATAAATTGATTTGTAGGCTGGATAAAAAACCGGGGCCAATGGGATGAAATTGATTTATTCGTGATGATTAATATGATAGGATAATAATTGATTGCAATTTGTTTTTAGATGCTAATCTGTGAAGTCTTAGTTTTCCATGCATCTGACCAATAAGTTCTCGTTCAAGTTTCTGTGGGACCAGATGACGCCACTTAAATTTTGCCCGACGAAGACAAGTTTGATGGAACTTTGATATAATGGCGTGTTTCTTGTTCCTGATATATTGGCGGGTATGACCAGGGACTTTCTTGAGGGGGGGGGGGGGGGGGGGTATGGGGGGATTTGACCGAAAAATCGCGTTTTTTTGGCGCGCGCTCCCCTTCAAAATTAGTATACATTGGAGCCAAAGGCGCCTTTAGAAATTTTTTAGGGTCCGTCGCCAAATATGGATATCTCAAAATGGATATCTCAAAATAGTACAAAAGGGGGACCCTTTGGGCCGGTAGGGGGTCGAATCCCTAAGGGAAAAAGGCGTCCGCCCCCCCCGCCCCCCCTAAATCCGCTACTGGGTATGACTATTTCTCACTGATACATCCAAGGATCTTTTTTTATGTGAATATTGTTTTGGGTGAAATAAAAATGTTCCGAATAATCTTTCATATGGCAAAGGTAATCCTTTTTTGTGGTAGTGTGAGGTTTACACTAGATGAATGGCGTTCTGATTTACCTCTGGCGATTTTATCAATTCATTGTTTCTCTCTCATATACCATTGTAGAGTTGTAGTCCGTAAACTGATGATTATCACTTAGAGTACTTAAAATAAAAAAGAACGCATGATTTAAAATGCACCATTTTTTTTCTTAACTCAAATACTGTATTACGTCGATGATCTGATGTTGCTATCTATGCTTTTTCGGTTTGAGCTGGTAGCGATCAAATATTTTTAATGAATCGGTAACTTGACTAGGACAATTGATGGGGTCTTATTTTTTTTACTCGTGGTTTTATGTAGACGATCTGATGTTGCTTTGCTTTTTTGGGTTCGGTATCTTAAAATTGTATGTTTATAGTTTATAGTTTTTTTGGAGCTTTACTGAACGCAAGCGATTCCTATCAGTGAGCCTCCAAAGTGCTCCCATTTCCAAGCTTAAGTGGTATGAGAACTGTTCATTATCTCTTTAAAAAGTTTTAATAAAATTTTGCTTGGTTCACCATCCAATCTTTTCAGTCAACCGGTAACTTGGCTGGGATCCTTGATTTGTTCTTATTCTACCTTACTCGTTGTGTTGTATGAACAACCTGGCGTTTCTTTGATTCGTAACGTTGTAACGTTGCTCTGTTTGAAATGCTTCCGAGTCTGGCAGCAAGCAAACAATGACTGCCAGTGAGTGCATCTTGTGCTTCTCTTTCAAGTCATTTTTTGTGATAGATGAATATTTGAAAATTATCTGGTCCAACATTTTAAATGAAACATAAGCCTGACTTACATTACATATCTTCCGTTAGCCGGTAACTTGACTGGAATAGTTGATAAGGTCTAATTGGTTTTCTGTCTCATTGCTTCGGTCTCATTGCTTTGGTTTTTCATTTTGAAAGACCGCCCCGAGTTGACGTCCATACAAAAAAAGCTTATTATACGATTTCATCTATGGTCTGTGGAAAAACCGCTTATCATAAAGTTTTATAGAAAGTATTTTTTCAATCAAAATTTTTTTCAAAAAGTATCTTAATTTGGCTTAGAACTCAAAAAAAAACCAATTGGTGGCAGTTTTGGTTACATGAACGCAACTTTCCCACCAAAAAAATAATTTGAACAAAACAATGCTTATCATACAATTTCACATATTTGAAAATGGTATGACATGCGTTTTTCAAAAGAAAAAATATGAATTTCAATTAAAATTTTTTTTATTACTTTTTTAATTGCAAACTTGCTTCTGCAATCAAATATAACTTTTACGAAAAAAAAAATTGCTTGCAAAATTTGACAGTTTGTGCCTATACCGTAGTTCAGGTTGAGTTTTTGACCCGATAAATCAAAAAAGCACAGCAAAAATTTCACTTTAAAAGTTTCGGTTGTTGAAAAAAAGGCCTGCTTTTAAATATATTTATGCTTATCATAGCAAACAAAAGCAAAAAAAATAGTTTTTTTATGAAGGCAGCTATTTTTTTTGTTTTTGTATTCTAAGATAAACAAAAATGTATGAAAAAACAGGCTTTTTTTTCTCAAGCACAGAAGTTTGCAAAGTAACATTTTTCTAGCCGTATACAAAAAATTAAGTTTTTAGTACATAATTCTATGTGAAAAAATTTACATTATGTTACTTTGATAATATCACCAAATGCAGTTTTTCTGCGTTTTAACTGTCAGTTACACTCTGGATTTTTTTCTATTACAACAAATACTTGATCAGTGTGCTTCAGATGAAACTCAAAATTTCAAAACATTAATTTTTTGTACTTTTAAAAATGGAAATCATGCTTGTCATACATATTCATAGAATAGAAAAATTGCTTATCGCACAAAATCATAAGACAAAAAACTGCTTTTGCTATTTTCATAAAATTTTTTCAAAGAAATTAAGCTTCTTTAATAATTATTAATTCAGAATGTGGTAAGAAAATTTTTATAATAAATTTTCATACTATGGACAAAACGCTTAATTTGCTCTTTTCATAGAGTCCATGAAATTGTATGAAACTGCGTGGTATTCTTTTTTTTGTAGTAAGAAATTGTCCGATAGGTTTTTGTCAACCCTAGCACAGATAGTTTGGACAAAGACAACTCAGTCAATTTGAACTTCAGACGATTCAGCCAAAATATACAGAAAATTTAGCCAGAGAAAAATCAGCCAGTTTTTCAAAACGCTAGATCTTAAAATAAAAATTGCACTTGGAATTTTTTCTCGGTTTATGGTCGCCGGTGGGTGCACTAAGCGCGCGTCGACGCTTTGCGCCAATAACTGGATCCAAATTTTGTGTAGAGTCCTACCCTCTGTTGGCAAGCTCGCAGCTCGCTGGCGCGACTGCGACGGTCACTATTATGAATTGTCAATTTTATTGGATGAATTGTTTAATATGCTACGGAACTAGCTGCAAGCTGCAAGAATTCCGAAAGTGAGCATTGAGCATCTATAGTGCTCTCATTTCAAGTCCTTTTTGTGATAAATTAGAATTTGATAATTACCCGCATTGGAGTTCCATGAATAAAAATTGGTTATAATTTAGTTTCATTGTCATTGCTAACAAAAGTGGGAAAAAATCGATTTTAATCAATCAAAAATGGATTATAATGGTACTACTTTTCGAGGCAACAAAGTCCATTTTTACTCCAATATAATCGATTCTTTTCACTTATGGTAATTTTTGTTTCTGTCTAAGAATAATTCACGCTTAATCAATTGTGATATGTTTTCTGAAATATCAATTGTGATTTTAGAACGTCTTTTGTTAATATTTTATGTTTTCTATTGCTTTTTCAAAACGGAGCGAAACAAGAAAATTAAAAAACCCATTTTAAAGTAATTTTTTACTTAATATATAATCCATTAAATTTAAATGAATTATAATGCATTAAATTTTTGCGGAGAAAAATGGATTCAAATCCATTTTTAGTCCAATTTTGTTGTCTGAGCGTAACATGGGAATCGATTATATTTGCAACATTTTGAGAGCACAAAAATCCATTATAAGCGATTTGTTTTCACTTTTCTTAAATGCGGGTAGCTCTCTGTACACTTAACATTATAGTTTAATTTATTATTATTAATTAAAAATCTATCATCAATTGGCAACTTAACTGGGATTTTTAGGGCGTGTTCTAATTCACTGTTTATATTTTGTAGACTATCTGTCGTCTATTTGATTTTTTGGTTTGGAATCCAAAAGTTGGACATTTCGTAATGCTACGGGGTGTAGCTGCGATTAAACCATTCCTGTCAGTCAGTCTTCATAGTGCTCCCATTTCAAGCCCCTCTTTTCATGACAGATGATAATTTCATAAGTATCCGTTTGAACACTCGAATTAGAAGTCTGTTTAAATTACAATCAAATTGCTTTCGCCAGCCGATAATAATAGTTGGGTAATTTCTTAAGATCATATTTTAAATTAATCGTTGTGTTTTTCAGAAAGTTAAAATAATATGGAGTTTAGCTGCAAATAAATACTTCTTGCCGCTAACATAAGATATTATCATCTTTTTAAAAGTTTTTCGTGTGAGCACTGATTATTCTGATAATCAAAAGTTGTCATCAGCTTAAGTTTGCACATTTTTTGGTCGTATCAGTTTAAGTTTAATTTAAAAAACATCAGTTTTTCTTGAGTTGGTTAAATTTGTTTGAAGGTAAAAAAACACTGACTGCTCATATCAGGTCAAAGGGCTGAAAATTTTGACTACTCTTTATGATAAAAAAAAATCTTTTTTTCTAAAAAAACTTGAAAATTGATGAGTTATCAAACAAGCATTGTGTTGATAGTTACTAAAGACTTGCAACAAATCAAATTGGAAAGTGTTTTGAGCAGGACTGAATTACCGCTCAAGCAGGAATGATATATCTCGCGCGTTAATTGTTCCCCATCCACGATATTGGCAATTTTCATACATCCATATTCTTGAAAAAGTGATCGCAGATATTTTTTAAATTATTGTTTCGACTTTCGATACGAAAGTAACGGAATATTTGTGCTCGGGCTGGGTTTTTTTCTTCAGACAAATTTCGACTTTTTAAGTAGCCATTTTTTTTATATCATTCAAAAGGTATTGTTGACCTGAGCTTAAATTTGAAAAAATATTTCACCTGTGATTATTTTTGCGGAGATTTAATCCGTCTTATAAATTGTTCCAAATTGTTTGATCGAAGCTTATTTGCCATAAATGATGTGTTACAAGGAACGAAAACTATCTTTTTGTTCTTTATATGGCGTGTGGGGGGATGATCTTCATAAACAATTTCAAATTTTAGAACAAAAATTTTCATTTTATTTTATTTCATATAATGTTTTTATGTTATTACTGCTGCTCCATAAACCTTCAAAAGCAGTCGGAATATTCAGGGCTTCGCCCTGATACGAGCAGTGTTGTTGTTCCGACTTTCGATACGAAAGTAACGGAATATTTGTGCTTGGGGTGGGTTTTTTTTCTTCAGACAAATTTCGACTTTTTAACTAGCCATTTTTGATAGAATTTTAAAAAATCATTCGAAAGGTATTGTTGTCATGAGCTCAAATTTGAAGAGATATTTCACCTGTGATTATTTTTCGTAAAGTTATGGGGGTTTAAAGATTTGGGACAATTAACGCGCGATAAATTTCGCGCTGTTAACGCGTAAGCGAGATTTAATCTGTCTAAGAAATCGTTCCAAATTGGTTCAAGGAAGCTTATATGCCATCATTGATTTGTTAATAGGTGCAAAATTTATCACTTTGTACTTAATATGACGTGTGGAGGGATGTTTTTACATAAAATCTCAAATTTTTTCGAGAAATTTTTTAAATTTTTTTAATACAATGAAATTTTCATCTTATTATTGCTCCATAGACATTAAAAGGCAGTCGGAACTTTCAGGGCTTTGTCCTGATACGAGCAGTCTTGTTTTGTTTTAAAATTCTTTCAAAACTGGCTGTTTGGTGAATAGAATTTTTCTGGAGAAGAAACAATAAAAACCACTAAAAAATCGAATCAAAAATAAACTTGTTATCAAAACTAAAATTCATTATACTACTTTAAAAAGGATGTGGCTGTGTGAGTAGTACACAATGCTTCAACCGCAATGATTTCAGCGAAAAAATTATTATAACTGGCAAATTTTCCGGACAAAAAAAGTTATTGTTATTTTTTTAGTCAACTGTAAGCGAAGTTTGCAAAATTAGTTAAATGCAAAAACTTTGTAGTGAAAAAATTAAATAGAGAGATAAATAATACTTAAAAACACAAACATACAAACTAAATTGGGTTGGGTGTCATCGAAATTAATCTGTGTCAACAGAATTTGCGAAGTTTGTTCTGAAAATGGGGACATGGTTGACCCTAGATTAGATTTTTTCCAATTTGTTATGAAGTTCAAATCCCGATTGAAAAAAGTGAGCAAAATAGTCAAACATGTTTTGTTTTTTGTGCAAAACATCTTTTGTTTCGTAATAACAGATTAAATTATAAAAAATTAGCTTGTTTTTTTTTTTCATTTCATGATTTCATGAAAACCAAAGCGCAAAAAGACTGGAACGTTTTTTATCAGCAACCGTAAAGCTAAACAAGACTGCTCGTATCAGGGCGAAGCCCTGAATGTTCCGACTGCCTTTTAGGGTTTATGGAGCAGCAGTAATAGCATAAAAAAATTAAATGAAATAAAATAAAATGAAAATACAAAGTATAAATAAATTATAAAGTACAAAAAGAGAGATTTCGTTGCTTGTAACAAATCAATTATGGCAAATAAGCTTCGTTCAACCAATTTGGAACGATTTATAAGACGGATTAAATCTTCGCTTACGCGTTAATAGCGCGAATTATAATCCGCGTTATTAGCGCGAATTATAATCGCGCGTTAATTGTCCCAAATTGGTCAAAATGGCAATCTTTAAACCCTCATCACTTTACGAAAAATGATCACAGGTGAAATATCTTTTCAAATTTAAGCTCAAGACAACAATACCTTTTTAATGATATAAAAAAGTTCCGTCAAAAATGGCTAGTTAAAAAGTCGAAATTTGTCTGAAGAAAAAAAACCCACCCCGAGCACAAATATTCCGTTACTTTCGTATCGAAAGTTGGAACAATTATAAGTTGCTAATGAAAAATGAGGGTAATTGTTCCGACTTTCGGTACGAAAGTAACGGAATATTTGTGCTCGGGGTGGGTTTTTTTTCTTCAGAAATATTTTGACTTTTTAACTAGCTATTTTTGACGAAATTTTTTAATATCATTCGAAAGGTATTGTTGTCCTGAGCTCAAATTTGAAAAGATATTTCACCTGTGATCATTTTTCGTTTAAATATTGCCATTTTGGCCAATTTGGGACAATTAACGCGCGATATATTTCGAGCTAATAACGCGTAAGCGGAGAGTTAATCCGTCTTAGAAATCGTTCCAAATTGGTAAAAAGAAGCTTATTTGACATAATTGGTTTGTTACAAGGAGCGAAATCTATCTTTTTGTACTTTAAATGGCGTGTGGGGGGATGATTTTCATAAAAAATTTCAAATTTTAGAAAAAAAAATTTTCATTTTGTTTTATTTCATTGAATTTTTCAATGTTATCACTGCTCCATAAACCTTAAAAGGCAGTGGGAACTTTCAGGGCTTCGCTCTGATACGAGCAGTCTTGTTAATTTATGACTTTGTTTTTCAGGATGTTCTCCCATGTTTCCGCAAGACTCATTCACGGTTCTCTGACGTTTCCGCTAGTCTGACAGACATCCGGTTCCGTTTTGTCTGCATAGCTAGTTTTCCGACATTTTCATTCCTTGATTCCTGTAGCCTAATAGTCTGAGGTATGAGGGGCCAAAAGCGGGAAAAAACTCGAACACACTTTTTGCGGAACCACCTGATCTTCTCAATAGATTGATTTGTGCAAAGTTAATACTTACTATTATGGCCGAAAAAATTTCTTAATTTAGTTTATTTTTTTAATCTATTTTGGTCTTATAGCAAATGTTACATGACGAGTCCCGGTAGTAAGAAATATGTCATGAAACAAGTGCAAAAACGCGACGATGTCTTGCAGCGCACTTATTGTGCTACTATCTTAACATGTTACAAGTGCGCATCTTTTGAAAATCGCTCAAAAATTCAACCATATTTATTTTATTGTGCGCGGGAAGATGAATGATAAATATTTTTAGAGCTCCCTTTATAAATAATTAAATTTCATTCGTTATTTTTGGTTGCCATTGGAGACGCAATTTTGCTCTTAATAATTTTACTTGAGCTTGGAAACACATTTTTCAATCTAAATTGTATTTAAAAGATACATTAATGGAAAAGTTTATTTAATTGCCTCGGTTTCTCTTTGAACTTCAGAAAAATTACCGTTTTAATGGCGCGCTTTTTAATGTCAAAGCTATCGCGTCAGAAATAAACGTAAGCTATGATGATAAATCTTATCTAATTAGATCTATTACAGTTTCTATGGAAACTAAAGCATCCATCAGAAATTATCAAATTACATCCCTGAAATATTTACTTTTTCCGATACTTCATCAATTTACATCACAGACTTAAATGTGCGATAGATATGTACTAATTAATTTTAATGCCGATTAATGTAGAAATTTGATTTCCTCCCTTCATTGCCCCGGAGAGGCGTTTTGCTTACTTCTCTGCATGATTTCATTAAAAGAAATTTATGTTAATTACAAAAAAAGATATTAAATGAGCTGAACATAAAACAACTTTCTATCTCACGAATTTTCTTTTCAGCATCTTTCGGTGAGTTTATGTCTTGCGATTTTTGAATCACACTCATAATTGATCTTGTGCTTAATTTTTCATGACGTCCAAATAAGGCGAGCCAAAATGAGAAAAAAACTAGTTCTAACTTGTCTTTTATTGTTGCACATTATCAAAACCAGCCACTTCTGGAACTATTACACTATAATGAAAAAGATATATAATGTTTGCGTTAATAAATCATATATCTAAAACTATGTATTTTTGTAGTCCAGTTTTGCATACACACACTATATTACCAAAAATATATTTAGTGGACTGACGTTAGTTTCTGATATATCTGTCGAATTGCATTTTTTTCAATAGTTCTCGAAAAACTTCAAAATAAAACTTTTGTATAAATGAAGACTAGAAAATGCTATTTTATATTTGATGAAATAATTTAAATATATATTAATACAATAACTTTCAGTAAGGTCTAGTCGGTTTGAGAACTTCAGCCACGTATCATTTTTCTTAATTCTTTTCAGTTTTCCTAATAATTAGGATTTACCAAAATTAGGTGTTTAAAGGATTTATAATTGATTATAATCGTGATATTTTCCAAGAGATTATAGTCTCTTATAATCGATTATAATTGATTACAATTGATTATAATGTGTTATAATTATTTATAATTTGATTTTAAAAAAGAGATTATAATCGATTATTAATTGCAAGACTGGTACTAAAATCGTAATATAATCGATTATTAACGTTTGAAACTGGATTCGGGAGAAGATATTGCACGTTTGTCACGATTTTGAAGAATATTTGTGCTCTGTTTATTTTTTTCTTAGCATAAGTATTTGTCAGCAATGTTTTTTATCCCATTTAAAAGAGTTGAAATAAAAAATTACTTGTGGTCATTTTTTGTTCCGGTTTTCGAAAAAAAATGACGGACAATTTATACTTGGGGTGGCTTTATATTCATATATATATGCATTGACTTGATTCTCCTATCTTTATAAGATATGTATTTTTTTTTCTACTGGGTGCTACTTACTTTCTTTTAAAAACTTATTTATATATATTTATTTGAAAATGGAAGGACATGCGTTTTTCTTAAGAAAAAAATATGAGTTTCAATTAAAAACTTTTTCATTACTTTTTTAATTGCAAACTTGCTTCTGCAACCAAATATAGGTTTTACGAAAAAAAAATTACTAGCAAAATTTGACAATTTGTGCCTATACCGTAGACCAGGTTGAGTTTTTGACCCGATAAATCAAAAATCACAGCAAAAATTTCACTTTAAAAGTTTTGGTTGTTGAAAAAAGGCCTGTTTTTAAATATATTTATGCTTATCATAGCAAACAAAAGCAAAAAAATAGTTTTTTTTATGAAGGCAGCTAATGTTTTTGTTTTTGTATTCTAAGATAAACAAAAATGTATGAAAAAACAGGCTTTTTTTCTCAAGCAC
>NC_087065.1:62414890-62484802 GCF_963678635.1 Symsagittifera roscoffensis | reverse complement strand
ATAGTGTCTATTGCACCTTTTGTGGGTTTTTTTTTCAATGCATTCTAGATTAGTTATATCTATCTGCTCATTGCAAAAAACTTCATTAAAAAATAATGAAAAAAAAAAAAATCTAATTTTTGATTTTATTCAAAATGATTAACAAGACGATGCTTCCTTTATCTTTTTGATTTTCATTCGATTCATATTTGACAAAAACCACATTTTAAGCCTCAAATGTTTTTTAGTTAGAAAAAAATTGTGCCACGGAAACTTTGTACTGTTTTCGGAGGAATCAATTATATACTTAGTTTTGTACAAAAATCTAATTTAATTCGCGTTTTTTATTATTACAAAATCAGCAATTTTCTTCTAAACTCGTTCAGTCCAAAGTGCGTTTTTTGAGACTTGCAGGTTTCGCACAAAAAAGTTGCAATTTTTAGACCGCGCTTCCTCAGTGTTAGTATATGGTGGAGCCAAGGGGACCTTTAAAAGATTAGGATTGATAAAAACGGATGTCACAAAATAGTACCAAAGGTTATTGATTTTTTGCTAATTAAATTTTTTATAAGCTTTTTGTCTTGTTCCTGGAACATAATAGTATTTTACTCATTGTTCAAAAAAGTTAAACAAGAAAAAAAAACTTCATTTTGAGAACAAAATAAAATAGCAACTGTTTTCGTTTTTTATCAAAAATGATGTTTTTGATTGCTTTAGATACTTGCGCAGCAGCTGAAAATTGTGGTGACTCAATCACGTCACGAGGTGACCAGAAGGAGGCATAGCATAGAGTTGTTTTTCGCCCGGTTTCCGAATAATTTTCCGTTCCAGGTGAATGATTTCAAAATAAGCTGTTTTCCCTAGCGCAGACTTACTTTGATGTCAAGGCGCTCTCTTTACTGCAGTCAATTGGGTCCTTGTTGCCATTTACTTCGAACTACAGGATAAATATATTTTTTCGTGAAAAATCAGTTGAGCTGAAGATTTTGACCGTGTCTGGTAAAACTGTTGTATAGTTAGGGTCTCGTGGTAGCGATCGAAAAAGTGCAGCTTGTCGTCTGCCGACGGCAAAATCGGGTCTCCATGACCGGGTCAGTGAACGCTATGTTATATTTAAAAATAAAAGCGAAGCAAAAACACCGGCTGTAGTTGTAGGTGAAATCGCATCTTGAAAATTCGGACCACAACTTGGGTGTTTCTACTTTCAACGCAGTCATGAATTTTTAATCATTCAGCCAAATTCGCAATGGAAATCTCAGCAATATTGCTTTAAAGGATATTGAATACCACCGAAAAGCTCGTCTTTTTAAAAAAATTACATTTTTTTTTTCAGCTTTATAGTGGTACTTATAAGTAATTTCTCAATTGCAACTGTTGTACTACATAGTCCTGCTCCGTCCAAGTATGTCTGCGCTAGATGTATGAACAAACGTGAAGCAATTATAATTACAATGATTGGACTTTATTAGGTTGATCAGAAGCCTGTGTAGATCTATTGGAGGTCTAAGCTTAAAACTTTGCTAAGTGTCGAGTGTTCATTATTGCAGCTCTTCGGAAATGTTGGAAGTTTTGGAAGTTTTATTTGGAAGTTTTATCAGATGACTTCCCCTTGCTAGATATCGAAGATTAAGTTATTTCACTTGGAACCAAACCAGGTTAGAAGTTAAGTAATCTGATTATGATCTGTACGCTTGTCATTCTGTAAACCGTTTTTTAAATCTGTTAATTAAACGTAGGTTGGCTAAATACCAAAATTTTAGACACATTGTTTTTTTTCATTTTTAGTAGGGCATCTGAAGCAATCTAAATTAGCGGCAAGCGCTGGTTTCACATAAATCGAAGTCAAAATTGGCAGAGAAAGAATGTTAAGAGTAAAGCCAAGTTTTTCTGTACAGTTCATGGGGAATAGTGAATGATTTTTATTTTAAATTTTTGTTTGCCGATGCGCCTTAGATGTTGCAAAATTTAGCGAGTTGTCTCTCAATTTGTCTCTCCGTCTGAAGGGACAGTCATTACCACCGGCTGAAATTTTTGCGTTCTCAAGACATTCCAATTTGAGCCACATAGTTGAAAAGTAGTTCACATCTAGAAAACGTTGACAGCTCAGTCACTCTAGCAACATATGTTGTCAAAATGATTGACTATTCTTAGCCACTTTTTCAACGTGTCATATTATAAAAAGAAGACGGATTATTCACACAACGGTTACATCAGACTAGCTAAAAATAATTTTTCTCCATATAATTGCAATAAATGTTTTTTTTTCATTTTTTGAAATTTTGAACAAAAACATGCTTACTGGTCTTATAAATTAGTGGAACCAAACATAATCGAACGTTTTTGTTGAAAAAGGGCATGAACAGGTTAAGAAAAACACCATAAAATCTTGCAAAGAGGACAAATAAGTGATTGTTTTACAATTTTATCCTAAAAAGACACTTTAGAATAACGATCTGATACAATATTACCTAAAAAAACTGGCGTGTGGGTAAAATTAGAGCAATAAACTGTGCCACTTTGCTTGCAAAGCTGTTTTGAAACGAAAAAAAAAAACGAAAAACTTAATGACTCTTTACAGGGGCGGATCTAGGATGTTCTGGAGGTCGGATTTTCAAAAAAAAAAATCGAATCCTGTGTCGATTTTTTATAGGTAGACCAAATTGATTTTCCAAGCTCTCCCAAAGCATTAAAAAAAGACCCTGTTTTGGCCAAAATTTCTGCGCCGCAGGCAAAACTCGTGAGGCGATAATTCGTAACAAGCGACAATTCGTAACAGTAGATTAAGCGGGGAACACTGATTCACGCGCAATATTCCTCTCGTGCTGGATGTAAGCGCAGCAAAGCGAAGCGCAGAAAGCGTATTCTACTTGCGAATGCCTTGCTACGAATTGTTGCCTGTTACGAATTGTCGTCCTACCGGCAAAACTTTTAAAAAAAACAGGCCAAAAAGGAGTTTTTAGACACTTTTCGGAAAAATTCTAAGATTATCAAAAATCTATATCTCAGAATAGAACAAAGGGGGATCCTTTGGTTGGCAGGGTGTCCAATTCCTGAAAAGAAAGGAGCGTACGCCCCACCGCCCCTTCACTAAATCCGCCCTTGACTCTACAAAAACTGACAACTTGCTGGGAAACATACAACCAAAACAAATCATTGCGTCATTGAAAATAGACTAAAATGCTTCATTGCAAAATAACTATTTGCTAATTTTGCTTTGTCCTTCCAGAAAACACTTTTGAGCATTGAACACTTTTGAGCAATTCATAGGTTGCTATGGTTTCATCAAAACCTAAATATTTTGGTTCGACTCACGACAAGTGGTGGTTAACAAATGATTACACAACAACACTCACAAACATACTAAAGCCCAAAAAGCTCAAAACTTGCGTAAATGATATAAGACTTTGACTAACCGTTGAAAATTGATAATCAATTACCCTGAAAGAAATATAAGTTGGAATAGAGACAATTTCATCTTCATTTTTTGGGTTGCGATATCCACAAAAATCAATTGACGCTTTTTTCACAGTTTCCAAGCTGTTTTAACAAAACTTATAAATTAGTTGGTTTTTTTAAAAGTAGAAAAAGTAGGAGTTTTGATTTCTTGGCAGCTCAAAATAGAAAGAAATGATTTCGTTTGCAATGCAGATTTATACAAAAGCCCAAAAAATCAAAAAAAAAATTTTTTGCTGGAGAGCACTCATATCTGATCTTTTCATTTTTTCAAATCTGGTTTATTTTTTCACCGATATTTTTACGTGTAATGGCGCTGTTTCGCTTAAATTTCTTCATGAAAACATAAGCAAATGTCATGAATGAACTCATTTTTTCCCACAGCTTTCAATTACAGTCAGATATTTACGGCTTTGCTTTCCTTTAGCAACTTATGATAGAGGGGAGAGGTGTTAACAAATTCGGAGCATAGTCCGAACGAAAACAGTATTCGACCTAGTAGCTGAAGTTGCAGTCTATAACAGACGTTTTACATAAAAAAAAATCTGCTTTTGAAAAAAATGAAGCTGCCATGAAATTTTGTAGAATTGCATGTTGTGGGAAAATTTTTAAGGATATATCTCGTCATGAGGAAAACATATTTCAGCAGCCTCCAACATTTTGCATACTATAGAGGCTTGGAGAAGTTGTTAACTTTAAAAATACAAAACAGCTATAATGAACTTCCGAGTTATTGATTTTTTGTAATCTGAATTTCATATCTGAATTGGATGACTTCAGATCTGAAATAAGATCTGAAATAACCCATTTTTAAGCAAGGCATGCAAATTTTTAACAAGTCAGATTCTAAATTCAGATAACATAGATATTAGAAAAATTATTCAGAAAGCACAGTAAAAGTTTCATGTCAATTCCTATTTCTGTGCGGAATTTTAATCTCCTACAACAAAAACATTGGGTTTTTGATTTCAAAAGTAGAATATATTAGCCTTTTTTAAAATTATTAAGAAAGCACGGTAAAAATTTCATGCCAATTCCTCTATGCAGAATTTTAACCTCCTACAACAAGAACATTGGGTTTTTGATTTAAAAAGTAGAATATATATGCTTTTTTAAATTATTCAGAAAGCACGGTAAAAATTTCATGCCAATTTTTATTTCTGTGCAGACTTTTAATCTCCTACAACAAGAACATTGGGTTTTTGATTTCAAAAGTAGGATATATTTGCCTAAATAATCAAGTGTGACAAAACCAGTGGGGATAAAAAAGACGCTAAAACTGTAGATAAGATGAGTATATCTTGTTCTTTTTGCGTAATTAGGACTTGATAATAGCAAACAAAAGTTCCAGTTTATCTCAAAAAAAAAAACATTAAAATCAGGCCAAAATGTCAAGATATCTATTTTACGGGTTATTTTACAGATGTTTTTGAGAGAAATGGGTAAGTAATGACGCTATTTTAGTTGAAACAGTTTCAGAAAAACCTAAGCAGCTTTTAAGGATGAACCAATTTTTTACATCAAAAGTTTCAATTACAGTCAAATCATTTAGGGCTTTTGTAAAACCATAAAATCCTGTGATAAAAGAGGAGTTTTGTTAACAAAATTCCACGAATATTGTCTCAACGAAAACAGTATTCGACTAATAGTTGAAATCTCAGTCCATAAAAAATAGGACATAATAATATCTGCTTTTTAATTGGAAATATAGAACCCTTACTGAGTAAAACTCTAAGGTATTCACCAACAAACATTAGAAATAGATTAACTATGGGCAAAAATTAGCTGAATACTGCCAAAAAAATTTTTTTTCAAATTATAACTACAATTTCTATTTATCGTTTTTAAATCACGAATAAACCAACAAAAACTATTGTATCATACTGTCGTTTGACTTCCGTGTTTCTCTCTTCATGAAAAAAACATACTTCAGCCGCCTCTGATTTAAGAAACTGCTTAGTATAGCGTCTGGTAGAAGCGAATAATTCCTAAAAAACCAAGATTACGAGGCCAAACTGTGCACTGGATAGGCGCACAATTCTGTGTCTGTACGTTCCTGGATTCCAGAGATAATTCTGTAAAAAATTTCTTAAAAATAAGTGGATTTAGCGTGGACTCAGCATACAAATACCTGTAAGAGAAGTTTTGTCGGCACTTTTGTTTCGTTACCGATTCCGCAACAAGCGATTATAGCTAGTTGCTTTATGTTCCGCAAAATGAAAGTGGAATCTAGAGTTGTAAGCGGATTCTGCCTATTGTGAGTGGATTCCGCAATTTTGTTGATAAAAAAATTGTCCTCCGGAAATTTTGTACTGTTTTCGGAAGGAATCAATTATATACTTAGTTTTGTACAAAAATCTCTTTAATTCGCGTTATTTGTTATTACCAAAATCAGAAATTTTCTTCTAAATTCGTTCAGTCATTGTGCGTTTTTTGAGACTTTCAGGTTTTGCACAAAAAACGTTGCAAATTTTAGACCGCGCTTCCTCAGTATTAGTATATGGTGGAGCCAAGGGGACCTTTAGAAGATTAGGATTGATTAAAAATGGATGTCACAAAATATTACCAAAAGTTATTGTATTTTTGGCTAATTAAAATTTATAAAAGCTAATTGTATCTTTCCTAGAACATAACAGTATTTTACTGATTGTTCAAAAAAGTTCTACGAGAAAAAAAACAATAATTTCATTTTGAGATTTAAAAAAATAGCAACTGTTTTCGTTTTCTATCCAAAAATGATGTTTTTGATTGCTTTAGATTCTTGCGCAGCAGCTGAAAATTGTAGTGACTCAATCACGTCACGAGGTGATCAGAAGGAGCCATAGCATAGAGTGTTTTTTTGCCCGGTTTCCGAATAATTTCCGTTCCAGGTTAATGATTCCAAAAAAAGCTGCTTTCCATAGCACAGTCTATTTTGATGTCAAGGCGCTCTCTTTACTGCAGTCAAATGGTTTCCTTGTCGCCATTTACCTCGAACTACAGGATAAAGATTCTTTTTCGTGAAATATCAGTTGAGCTGAAGATTTTGATAGTGTCTGGTAAACCTCTTGTATAGTTAACGTCTCGTGGTAGCGATCGAAAAGTGCAGCTTGTCGTCTGCCGACGGCAGAACCGGGTCTCCATGACCGGGTCAGGGAACGCTATGTTCTATTTAAGAATAAAAGCGAAGCAAAAACACCGGCTGTAGTTGTGGGTGAAATCACATCTTGAATGTTTGAACCACAACTTGTGTGTTCTACTTTTAACGCAATCATGAACTTTTAATCATTCAGCCGAATTCGCAATGGAAATTTCAACAATATTGCTTTAAGTATATTGAATATCACCGAAAAGCTCGTCTTTTTAGAAAACTACAATTTTTTTTCAGCTTTATAGTGGTACTAAGTCTTTTTTCTATTGCTACCGTTGTACTAGATAGTCCTGCTCCGTCCAACTATGTCAGTGCTAGATATATGAACAAATGTGAAGCAATTATGGCTACGACGATCGGACGTTATTAGGTTCATCGAAGCCTGTGTAGATCATTGGAGGGTTAAGCTTAAAACCTTTGCTAAATATCAAGTGTTCATTATTTCAGCTCGTCGTAAATGTTGGAAATTTTGGAAGTTTTATCAGTTGACTTCCCCTTGCTAGATTTCGAAGATTAGGTTATTTCACTCGGAACTAAGCCAGGTTAGAAATTAAAAAATCTGATAATGATCTGTACGCTTGACTTTCTGTAAACCGTTTTTTTTTTAAATCTGTTAATTAAACCTAGGCGGGCTAAATACCAAAACTTTAGACACATTTATATTAAGCCTTTTCAGTCTTTTTAAAACTGAGATATAATTTTTTTTTCATTTTTACTAAGGCATCTGAAGCAATCTAAACTAGCGACAAGCACTGGTTCACGTAAAATTGAAACCAAATTTAGCAGAAAAAGAATGTTAAGAGTAAAAGCAAGTTTTCTGTACAGTTCATGGGGATAGTGAATGATTTTTTTTGTTTTTTTTTTAATTTTTTTTAAGTCTTAGATGTTGCAAAACTTAGTGAGTTGTCCGTCAGTTTGTCTCTCCTTCTGAAGGGACTCCACCGGCTAAAATGTCTGCGTTCTCAAGGCATTCCAATTTGAGCCACATAGTTGGAAAGTAGTTCACATATAGAAAATGTTGATAGCTCAGTCACTCTAGCAACATGTGTTGTCAAAATGATTGACTATTCTTAGCCATTTTTTAGACGTTTCATTTTATAAAAAGAAGACGGATTATTCACACAACGGTTACATCAGACTAACTTAAAATATTTTTTTTAGACTGGTCTTTAAATTAGAAAAACCAAACATAATCGAACGTAATTGTTTAAAAAGGCAACAAACAAGTTCAGAAAAGCACCAAAAAAAATCTTGCAAAGGAAACAAATAAATAATTGTTTTACAATTTTATCCTAAAAACACACTTTAGAATGACAATCTGATACAAAATTACCTAAAAAAATTTGGCGCGTGGGTAAAATTAAAGCACTAAACTGGGTCACTTTGCTTGCAAAGCTGTTTTGAAACGAAAAAAAAACGAGAAACTTAATGACTCTACAGGGGCGGATCTGGGATGTTCTCAAGGTGAGCGGGGTTGGATTTTCAAAAAAAAATCGAAAACTGTGTCGATTTTTTTTAAGGTAGACCAAATTGATTTTCCAAGCTCTACCCAAGTGTTAAAAAGACCCTGTTTTGGCCAAAATTTCTGCGCCGCAGGCAAAAATTGTGAGGCGATAATTCGTAACAAGCGACAATTCGTAACAAGCGACAATTCATAAAAGGCGACAATTTGTAACAGGCGACAATGCGTAACGAGCGAAAATTCGTGACAGTAGATTAAACGGGGAACACTGATTCACGCGCAATTTTCCTCTTGTGCCGGAGGTAAGCGCAGCGGAGCGAAGCGCAGCCAGCGTATTCTACTTGCGAATGCCTTGTTACGAATAGTTGCCTGTTTTGAATTGTCACCCTATCGGCAAAACTAAAAAAAAAACAAGTCAAAAAGGAGTTTTTAGATACTTTTCGGAAAATTTTGACCAAAAATTGCGTTTTTTTTGGTGCCCGCTCCCCCATTAAAAATAGTATCTATTGGAGCCGAAAACGGCTTTAGTAAAATTTTATTCAAAAATCTATATCTCAAAATAGTACAAAAGGTGACCCTTTGGATTGACAGGGGTCCAAGTCCCGAAGAGAAGGGAGCATACGCCCCCCGCCCCCTCACTAAATCCGCCCTGACTCTACAAAAACTGACACATTTATATTAAGAATTTTCAGTATTTTCAAAACTGAGATATATTTTTTTCATTTTTAGTAAGGCATCTGAGCAATCTAAATTAGCGACAAGCACTGGTTTACATAAAATTGAAGTCAAAATTAGCAGAAAACGAATTTCAAGGGTAAAACCATGTTTTTCTGTACAGAATGACTTTTTTTTTTTTAAATTCTTTAAGTCTTAGATGTTGCAAAACTTAGTGAGTTGTCCATCAGTTTGTCTCTATAACTGAAGGGACTCCACGGGTAAAATTCCTGCGTTCTCAAGGCATTCCAATTTGAGCCATATAGTTGAAAAGTAGTTCACATGTAGAAAATGTTGACAGCTCAGTCACTTTAGAAACATGTGTTGTCAAAACGATTGACTATTCTCAGCCATTTTTTCGACATTTCATTTTATAAAAAGAAGACGGATTATTCACACAACGGTTACATCAGACTAACTTAAAAAAAAACTTTAGACTGGTCTATAAATTAGAAAAACCAAACATAATTGAACGTAATTGTTTAAAAATGCAATGAACAGGTTCAGAAAAGCATCAGAAAAGATCTTGCAAAGGAAACAACTAAGTGACAGTTTTACAATTTTATCCTAAAAAGACACTTTAGAATGACAATCTGATACAAAACTACCTAAAAAAATATGGCGCGTGGGTAAAATTTAAGCACTAAACTGGGTCACTTTGCTTGCAAAGCTGTTTTGAAACGAAAAAAAAAACGAGAAACTTAATGACTCTACAGGGGCGGATCTGGGATGTTCTCAAGGTGAGCGGGTCTGGATTTTCAAAAAAAAATCGAAAACTGTGTCGATTTTTTTTAAGGTAGACCAAATTGATTTTCCAAGCTCTACCCAAGTGTTAAAAAGACCCTGTTTTGGCCAAAATTTCTGCGCCGCAGGCAAAAATTGTGAGGCGATAATTCGTAACAAGCGACAATTCGTAACAAGCGACCATTCATAAAAGGCGACCATTTGTAACAGGCGACAATGCGTAACGAGCAAAAATTCGTGACAGTAGATTAAACGGGGAACACTGATTCACGCGCAATTTTCCTCTTGTGCCGGAGGTAAGCGCAGCGGAGCGAAGCGCAGCCAGCGTATTCTACTTGCGAATGCCTTGTTACGAATAGTTGCCTGTTTTGAATTGTCACCCTACCGGCAAAACTAAAAAAAAACAAGTCAAAAAGGAGTTTTTAGATACTTTTCGGAAAATTTTGACCAAAAATTGCGTTTTTTTTGGTGCCCGCTCCCCCATTAAAAATAGTATCTATTGGAGCCGAAAACGGCTTTAGTAAAATTTTATTCAAAAATCTATATCTCAAAATAGTACAAAAGGGGACCCTTTGGATTGACAGGGGGTCCAAGTCCCGAAGAGAAGGGAGCATACGCCCCCCGCCCCCTCACTAAATCCGCCCTGACTCTACAAAAACTGACACATTTATATTAAGAATTTTCAGTATTTTCAAAACTGAGATATATTTTTTTCATTTTTAGTAAGGCATCTGAGCAATCTAAATTAGCGACAAGCACTGGTTTACATAAAATTGAAGTCAAAATTAGCAGAAAACGAATTTCAAGGGTAAAACCATGTTTTTCTATACAGAATGACTTTTTTTTTTAAAATTCTTTAAGTCTTAGATGTTGCAAACTTAGTGAGTTGTCCATCAGTTTGTCTCTATGTCTGAAGGGACTCCACGGGTAAAATTCCTGCGTTCTCAAGGCATTCCAATTTGAGCCACATAGTTGAAAAGTAGTTCACATATAGAAAATGTTGACAGCTCAGTCACTTTAGAAACATGTGTTGTCAAAAAGATTGACTATTCTCAGCCATTTTTTCGACATTTCATTTTATAAAAAGAAGACGGATTATTCACACAACAGTTACATCAGACAAACTTAAAAAAAAACTTTAGACTGGTCTATAAATTAGAAAAACCAAACATAATTGAACGTAATTGTTTAAAAAGGCAATGAACAGGTTCAGAAAAGCATCAAAAAAGATCTTGCAAAGGAAACAACTAAGTGATAGTTTTACGATTTTATCCTAAAAAGACACTTTAGAATGACAATCTGATACAAAACTTCCCAAAAAAAATATGGCGCGTGGGTAAAATTTAAACACTAAACTGGGTCACTTTGCTTGCAAGGCTGTTTTGAAACGAAAAAAAAAAACGAGAAACTTAATGACTCTACAGGGGCGGATCTGGGATGTTCTCAAGGTGGGCGGGGTTGGATTTTCAAAAAAAATCAAAAACTGTCGATTTTTTTATAGGTAGACCAAATTGATTTTCTAAGCTCTACCCAAGTGTTAAAAAGACCCTGTTTTGGCCAAAATTTCTGCACCGCAGGCAAAAATCGTGAGGCGATAATTCGTAACAAGCGACAATTCGTAACAAGGGACAAATTGTAAAAGGCGACAATTCGTCACAGGCGACACTTCGTAACGAGCCACAATTCGTAATAGTAGATTAAACGGGGAAAACTGATTCACGCGCAATTATCCTCTCGTGCCGGATGTAAGCGCAGTGGAGCGAAGCGCAGCCAGCGTATTCTACTTGCGAATGCCTTGTGACGAATAGTTGCCTGTTTTGAATTGTCGCCCTGCCGGCAAAACTAAAAAAAAAACAGGTCAAAAAGGAGTTTTTAGATACTTTTTGGAAAATTTTGACCAAAAATTGCGTTTTTTTTCGGGGCCCGCTCCACCATTAAAAATAGTATCTATTGGAGTCGAAACGGCTTTAGTAAAGTTTTAATCAAAAATCTATATCTCAGAATAGTACAAAAGGGGACCCTTTGGATTGACAGGGGGTCCAATTCCCGAAGAGAAGGGAGCATACGCCCCCCGCCCCCTCACTAAATCCGCCCTGACTCTACAAAAACTGACACATTTATATTAAGAATTTTCAGTATTTTCAAAACTGAGATATATTTTTTTCATTTTTAGTAAGGCATCTGAAGCAATCTAAATTAGCGACAAGCACTGGTTCACAAAAAATTGAAGTCAAAATTATCAGAAAACGAATGTTAAGAGTAAAACCAAGTTTTTCTGTACAGTTCATGGGGATAGTGAATGATTTTTTTTAGTTTTTTTTTTAAATTTTTTTTAAGTCTTAGATGTTGCAAAACTTAGTGAGTTGTCCGTCAGTTTGTCTCTCCGTCTGAAGGGACTCCACCGGCTAAAATGTCTGCGTTCTCAAGGCATTCCAATTTGAGCCACATAGTTGGAAAGTAGTTCACATATAGAAAATATTGACAGCTCAGTCACTCTAGCAACATGTGTTGTCAAAATGATTGACTTCTCTTAGCCATTTTTTCGACGTTTCATTTTATAAAAAGAAGACGGATTATTCACACAACGGTTACATCAGACTAACTTAAAATATTTTTTTAGACTGGTCTTTAAATTAGAAAAACCAAACATAATCGAACGTAATTGTTTAAAAAGGCAACAAACAAGTTCAGAAAAGCACCAAAAAAAATCTTGCAAAGGAAACAAATAAATGATTGTTTTACAATTTTATCCTAAAAAGACACTTTAGAATGACAATCTGATACAAAATTACCTAAAAAAATTTGGCGCGTGGGTAAAATTAAAGCACTAAACTGGGTCACTTTGCTTGCAAAGTTGTTTTGAAACGAAAAAAAAAAACGAGAAACTTAATGACTCTACAGGGGCGGATCTGGGATGTTCTCAAGGTGGGCGGGGTTGGATTTTCAAAAAAAAAAATCGAAAACTGTGTCGATTTTTTTAAAGGTAGACCAAATTGATTTTCCAAGCTCTCCCCAAGTATTAAAAAGACCCTGTTTTGGCCAAAATTTCTGCGCTGCAGGCAAAAATTGTGAGGCGATAATTCGTAACAAGCGACAATTCGTAACAAGCGACCATTCATAAAAGGCGACCATTTGTAACAGGCGACAATGCGTAACGAGCAAAAATTCGTGACAGTAGATTAAACGGGGAACACTGATTCACGCGCAATTTTCCTCTTGTGCCGGAGGTAAGCGCAGCAACGGGGAACACTGAATTGGAAATATAGAGCACTTACTGAGTAAAACTCTAAGATATTCCCCAACAAACATTGAAAATAGATTAAATATGGGCAAACATTCGCTGAATACTGCCAAAAACACTTTTTTCAAATTATAGCTACAATTTCTACTTATAGTTTTTAAATCACGAATAAACCTACAAAAACTATTGTATCATACTGTCGTTTGACATCCGTGTTCCTATCCTGATGAGGAAAACATACTTCAGCCCTCTCCGATTTAAGAAACTGCTTATTATAGAGCCTGGTAGAAGCTAATAAATACTAAAAAACCAACATTACGAGGCCAAACTGTGAACTGGATAGGCGCACAATTTTGTGTCTGTGTGTTCCTGGATTCCAGAGACAAATCTGTAAAAAAGTTCCAAAATGTCAGTAGATTCAGCGTGGACTCAGCATACAAATACCTGTAAGACAAAATTTGTCGGCACGTTTGTTTTGTTACCAATTCCGTAACAAGCGATTATAGCTAGCTGCTTCATGTTCCGCAAAATGAAAGTGGAATCTAGAGTTGTAGGCGGATTCTGCACATTGTGAGTGGATTCCGCAATTTGGTTGATTTCTGAACTTTCATACTAACAATTAACAGCTAGAGCTGGAATTATTATCTCTAGCAAGGCAAAATCGAAAGGCAAGGAACAAATCATTGTCAGCGAATTCCACGAACAAATCTAGAAAGAAGTTATCTAAATTTGTGGGTGTCAACCCTTAGTTCCGATCACTCGAAAACTGTTGAGGACATTTCTTCAATATTTTTGGATTTGCTGGAAATAGTTTGAGATTGAAATTGCGGGGCGAACACCTGGTAAATACAAGATATAGCCTTAAACGCTGCTACATATGTAACTGGAACGTGCAAACAAAATGCGGACTCCACTAACCATTTGGGGATTCCTCTTACAATTTACGGATTCTGCCTACAGTTGCGTATTCCGCAATATCTCAAATTTACTATACAATGTTTTATCATTTCTTGGTGGATTCCACAAAAATTGTTCCGGATTCCAAAATTTTGCCTAATTTTGATCAATTTTGAGCGGTACAGTGTTATAGCTATTAGTTTGTGAGAATCCAAAACAGCGAAAAATATATCAAAGAAAAGTAGCAATGTTGAGGATTTCCCGACAAATATGATTTTGGCTTGTTGCGGAATGCGCATAATGCACAGCTTGGCGTCGTAATGAAAAACAGTTAAAAGTGCGTCCGTTTTAATTTTTTCAAATCTGAAATTTATATCTCTGATGGATTTTTTTTAGACCTAAATTATTTATGATAAACAAAAGTTAAGATTTGAAATAAGATCTGAATTTTCCGGTTTTAATTATTTCAAATTGAAAAAAAAGAGAAACATTTACAAGACATGGGAAGTTTTTCATGTCAATTCCTACTTCCGTACATAATCGAGATCTACTACAAGAATATTGCGTTTTTGTTTTCAAAATATGATAAATTTGCCTGAATAATTAAGTGGGACACAGTCAACAGGGTTAGTTTCGATAAAAGAAGACGCCAAAAACGTGGATATGATGAGCATATCGTGTGCATTTTTGTGTAACTCTGATTTGATATCAAGTCGATTTAACTAAAAAACTGATTTTACGGGCTGACAAAAAGTTTTAACATAGTTTTCAGTCTTCAAAATAAAAATTTTAACAGATCTGCTGATGTTTTTCGAGCCATTATTTTGTACTAAAAACTCTTTTTTGCCAAAAGAACAATTTTTCGAGTTCTCAATTTAATATGCAATTATGCTCACAGTAACATAAGGCTTTTTATCTTTCTTGTTTTAATTGGCGGATTTTGGAACAGGTCCAGCCATGAAACGTGACTGAAGCAGTTTTGAATCGATGAAAAAGTATATAAATTATAACAAAGCTCATCGACCAAACATGCGTTTTTATGATTCAACTATTAACTTGTACGCCATTTTTGTAGCCAGAACAACAGATCACGCAAGTTGAAGCGAGAGCAAAGTCGAGCTACGTGGCTCTCAATTTTCAACAAACTCAAACAATTGAAGAAAAACTGTACAAAATACTTCTAGAATATTTCACAAATTCTTGCCATTCAACCAAACAGAGTTTTCTTCCACGGTAAGTTCATCATAAATATACACACTGATAAATGATCTTTTACTAAATGATCTTTTACTAAATGATATTTTAATAAATGATCTAAATCAACTTTTTTGACAATAGGAGGCAAAGTTTTTGATTGTTTTAGAAAATTCTCGGACTTGAATTGAGTGAAGTTGAGCAATAAGCTGATTTTTTTTTAAGTTGAACACCGACTTTCAGGTTTCTGACCTTTACTTTGACCAGAGTTATTTATATTGGGTCTTAGTGCATTTGAATTTAATTGAGCGGTAACTTCTTAACTTGCTGCTTTTTTCGCTCATCTTAACCTGAAATGATTAAAAGTTTTCTGAATACTTATTCAGTTAAATTATAGCATTCCGTTCTTAAATATCCAGTTGAGAAATCCAATCTTGCTAACAACTTTTCCCCATAATCAGGGGCGGATCAAGGATTATCTCAAAGTGAGGGGGCGGATTCTCAAAAAAATCGATAAATTTTACCAGACGTTGATATAGGGGGAGTGGTGGGGCACCTTCTGTTCACTTCAAGGATTCGACGCCCTCATCACTCAAAGACTCCTTTT
Organism: Symsagittifera roscoffensis; assembly: GCF_963678635.1. Classification (NCBI taxonomy): domain Eukaryota; kingdom Metazoa; phylum Xenacoelomorpha; order Acoela; family Convolutidae; genus Symsagittifera; species Symsagittifera roscoffensis. The sequence continues at coordinate 62,469,381 of NC_087065.1, read as the reverse complement.
GGTATTATTTTACGTTATACAGTTTTGGCCGACCTAGTTTTGGCCCTCCTAGCTTTGGCCGACCTAGTTTTGGCCCTCCTAGACTGCCGTCTTAAGAGTAAAATCAGACTGAGTATGCCACTTGACACGCTTATTCAAAAACGGAACATTTTCTTGATGACAACGAGACCAAATAGTATTGGCGTGAGACTGCACTCACACGTACCTTTTGTTGTGGTCGAAGTATTCCTCAGGTCAAAGCGAAGGAAAGCTTGCGGCTTGTTGCCTGAGCAAAAAACGATTTGGGGTTAACGCTTCTAACGGGCGTGATTTGGTACTAACGGGAGTGATTGGCATCTAATTCAAAGCCTGATCAACTAAGCAGAGTGTTGTTTATAGCACCTCTTCAGTAACCGCCCACTGCCTATTATATCGTAGTTTACGCTATTTACGCTTAGAACTAGGCGTCCTAAGGAACCGCCATGAGAAGGTAAGCCTTTCGGGTTCAAATTCCATGCAACACCTGCTAACTGGGACGTAAAGCAGTCCAAAGTATACCACGCCCGTTTGATTGAAACGTGGTTTCTTACATCCAAGACGTTGTTGGGGTAAATTGGACATTAGTGGCTGAATGGTACTCGCTTTGCGTTTAAGACAATTTACACATTGATTTTCCATAGACCAGCGAAGTCGACGCAACCCAATTATTGCAAATTTTATGTTTAAAACGGGGCGCATGTAATTTAAAGTTTGATGAAACTGTTTATCGTGAAGGTTTCGGGCCAGCAAGCAAACTAGGGTATGACGGGCATCGAGTAACATTGGTGCTTAGTATCACACTCAGTGTCTACTAAGCCCGCGAAAATTCCGGCCGAAGGAGCGAACGTTACCAGTCAGACAGGATGATACAGAAAATGAGAGTATGTGGCAATCTTACTTGTTCCTTATAGCTTTACCAGAGGTGACGAAGCAATAATCGACATCACAAAAAAAGACATTTTAACAAGTTAAATTGATCGGGTAGAAATTGCTAATCAACAGTTCTAAGAAAGCTCGGAACAATCCCGCTGCTATTGTTTGTTGAGGGCTTCTGATCGAAATCCTGGCTGACCGAAATCAGCTGGATTATCGCCGCTCAAACTATACTGGCAATCATCAAGAGTGTTGATACGGTTACCGACGATCATGGGTCATTTACCATTGGAGTTTAGCCCTTGCAAAATCTTAGTACTGTCCGTCCACATATAGTCAAAATTTCTTCTAGCTGCAAAGGCTTGCAGTATATCAAATTTCAACCGTAACCGTGGGGCGAGCTGAGCAGCTTGAAGCTCTAGTTTAGGTATAGATAGCGTTTTTCACAAAAATTGAAGGTCGTTTGTATCTTTCGCTAATTTGTTAGTCAAGCACGCAAAAAAAACAGCGCGGAAAACGTCCCGCGAGCTTTCACCGAGCATGTTAAGCTCAATTTGATTAACAATTTCTGTGAAGTAACTACAGGGAAGAAACAGTCGTTCTAAGGAGGGTAGACCGGAGTATTTCTAAGTTCAACCGGCAATTCGACGTCCCAATTTCGGAAACTAATTTTAAAAAAAATTTTAGTCACAAGAAGGGACCTAACGTTTTGTGTGGTTGCTAATCCAAACGCATCAAACACAGAAGAGACGAATTTCAGGACGGTTTGTTGAGTTGTTGTTTTGATAAGAGACTAATCTACAGCTCAGCTGACAAACAATGTGTCTTTATTATGTTCACACTTAAAACCTGGAATAAGCGAGTTTTGTTCCGCACTGTTTTCACTTTTTTGACGAAAGAACAAGGGGTTTTGTAAACCTCGGGCTTCATTGCTAAAGTTATTTCAATAGCATTGCTGAGAAAATTTGTCGAATAAAATTCCCCAACTTAGGAAACTTAACCAAAACACTTGCTAATTTTAAAGGCTGGGTTGAAGTGTTGAAGCGAATTGTCAAGTAAAAATTTTCTTTTACCACAGACGCGGCCTCAAGGTATGCGGGCATAATAACGTTTGCTGTTGCGAAGACCGTGCGCCGAATTTATGGGGAGTGTACTGGTGAACTACTACACCTTATGTGTTATCCTTCCGCCTCAAAAACAGAACAATACTTTTTTGTAGACTGACCTTAACATCAAACCAAAGCAAAGGTAAGTTGCTTCTCCCGCCATTGTGAACCGTTTCAGAATTAAGGATGGATAAAGGATGTGTATTCCCGTTGCAACGGGTATCATCTTGCTTAAGAGTTCCATTTGACTCCAACTCGTACCAGGATATTATAAGGTCAGTTCAAAAATACTCAACAAAACACTTACAGCTTGAAGAAGTAGAATCGGCGGACCACTTAGCACCCAACCTATCGGTAGGCGGATGGAACATGGTGAGTTATTATTCTCTTAAAAGATGATATCAATGGGTCTAACGGCGTGGTAGTAGTCTTGTCCTATGATAACTCCAACCTTCTCAGAGTTATTTGGACCGGGTTGACCGCACAGAGTGAACACGAAACCAATTTTGATTGGCTCGGGGAAAACAGTAAATTTGACCCTCGGAGTCTCAACAATTGTGGTCAAAATGAACCCGTTTATTGCCAAATTAAAAAAGTAGCCTGAAAAGCTGAGACGCTTAACGAATGACGAAGACACCCAAAAGACTGGTTACATCCGAGGATAAACCAAGTATTGCAACCGGTAATGAATTCAATGGTGGAAGTGTCTACAATCCCCATGGGCCGATTTGCTCCGGCATTGTTCATATCGTTCGAATTGTCCTTCCGAGGAACTACTTTGTCATCTCTATGGAGCAAGACCTCAGCACAGCTATCACATTGTTTTGCTCACAGAGTAGCCTTTTTTCTTCAAAAACAGCACAATTCAATAGTGCATGACTACCTTTTCAAAAGCACACGGTTAAGTCCGATGATTATTTGTGTTACCTCACTTTGCGTGAAAAAAAACTAAAACACCAAAATAAAAAACTTCTCAATTTTCAATGGTCGGAACAAAAATATACACTATGAACAAACCTAACAGAATCCAAAAAAACTGGAAAGATAAAAAAAAGGTTTCTATCAGTCAATTGTCTGGCTGATTCTGTTTTATCAATTTTTTTAAATAATTTTATCAGAAAATACTAAATTTGTGGGACACAAATTCTAGACACACAAGATAAACTTTTAAGCTGTTTTTTTGGATAGCCATTTCAGAATTTTTTGTACAATTTTGAAAGAAGACGTTCAATTTTGTTGGAATCTTGATAGATATGAGAAATTTTCTAAAAAGTTGTTAATTGTTTTCTGAAGTTTTTGTTGGATGTTCAACCCGAGTTTAATCCACGTTTTTGGTAGTGCAGCAAAACGAAATTATGATTTTAGATGTTAGCAAAGAGATCCCTTAAGATACTGGTCATCCTGCATCAAGCCGACAAAGATTGAGGTCGAATGGCCAATAAAAAGTTTAATGGGCCGGAAAAAAAATTATATCTTTTAATATTTTTTTTTAAAAAATGATCGCGCATGGGTTCAAAAAACAAAAGTTTTTGAGATTTCAACTTTTTTTTTAATAGCTTCTATAGACTGCTTAAAAAAACTAATATATAACAATTTCACAGAATAATTTCGTTTTTAACAAACTGAAAAAACTCCTTGTAAAATTTTTGTGGTAATTAACTGTAGTAAAATTTTGCAAGGGGGTTACAAATTTAGACGACAAGCACATAGACGTCTACAATAAAACAAAATTTAGACGGTAGTTTTATTTTGGAAAACAAAAAATTTTGCCTCAAGCAAACTTTCAGAAGTACAACAAAACTGCTCGTATCAAGACAAAGCCCTGATTGTTCTGACTGCCTTTTATTGTATATGGAGCAGTAATAACCTGAAAAAATTGGAAAAAAATGTTCATTAAAATAAAATGAAATATTTTTTAAATATCGAGAACTTGTGAAAATCATCCCCCCACACGCCATATAAAGTTTTAAGTGATGATTTTTGCTCCTAGTAACAATTTAATTATGGCAAATAAGCTTCCTTCGACCACTTTGAAACTATTTCTAAGACGGACTAAATCTCCGCATGCGTGTTAATAGCGCGAAATATATCGCATTTAAAAACGCTCGATTGAAAGTTATAATTGTAGTCATCGAAAGTTAGTTGTAGTCAGTAAAAAATTGCACACACGCAGACAAATCACTTATGTCTAATTTCCCATATTTGTAGTTTTGAATCGACGTCTTATTTTAATCTTTTGGTCACCTCTAATTTGCTTTTCGTCTAATATACTAGGGCCCTTTCAAAACTATGTTCAGAGTTTGCTTTGAATCACGTTCAAACTTTGCACGAGACTGTGAGAAAGCTTTTGCCACTCTGTTTGGATTTTGTTTATGACTATCTTCAGACTTCCTTTTCGTGACTGTGTTAAGACTTTGTGATGAAGACTTCAACTTTCATCCGCGTTGGGCCTGTGTGATTTTTTTTAGCCCGATCTGGACCAAAATCTTTTAATTGTAAATATAGACCGAAGTTCCTCTAGCTTGAAGTCTCGTCAGCTTGTTGTCTTAGACCCGGGCATAATAGCGTTTAGCTGCACAGCTCTTTTAATTTAATATTTTAGCGAAGTCTGCTCTAGTTGGTCAAATTTATGCACTCGTTGAAAAACTAGCATTCGCTGGGATTGCTTTCGCTTAATTAGATATTTGTTGAATCTTAAAGTGGTGCATTTGACAACTAGAGCCTGCCCACTTTGAGCTTGCATCAATCTATTAGATTAAGTGATCTTTGAAGTTCTCATATATTTGGTACATATATATGTCATAATTACCATGTACGAGGAGGCATGCATATTTTGATTTGGTTTTTCTGGTGTTTTAAAATGCGCTGAAAGAAAATTAACGAGGCTGTGAAATCGCCACAACATGCATTAAAACACGAACTCTGGTAACTGTCTTATCATTGAAGTAGTTTAGTTCGAGAAACAACTCAAGCGGTTTGAGTCAATATCTTACCGGTAAATTAAGTAGATGAGCTGACAATGAACCATATTCTAATAGTTTCAAATGCGAAATTACATGGACAGACATCTTTTATATTTTACACCAGGTAATGTTGCCATCTCTTTAGTCATAGTATGGTGTCACATTATTTTGCAATAACTCCGAATTAGATATTCTCTTGCCAGAATTTTATGTCTATATTTATTTTTGCAATGCATTTCATTTAGTTGCTCTATTTTTATCAATTCTGTTTTCATTGAGTCGGAGTGTGCAATATTTTGCTGGATAATTGTTCGTATAAAAAGGTATGAAAAAGGACGCATCATCAAAATTTTTCGAACTAGGCAGCTAATAGGCGTCTGTTAATGATTTAAAACATCTTTTTGTTGACCCCTAACTCATTAAATGTATCTACCCGAAACTCCATAATATATTGGAAGTGGAAAAAAATCGTACTTCTGAATGGATTTAAAAAGTTACTAAGAGTTTCATTTCATATTTTTGAAGATAAGTTTCAAAACGGTTCAAAATGCCCGTCGAAAGAGTATGTTGTTTTGTCTCAGAAATGACCTTCAACCCAATCGGAGGTCGGCCCAGGAACCCAGCCGCACCCTATTTTCCCCACGTCACACAAAACCCAAATGTTACCGTTGATCACGCGGCAGCAGCCACTCAGGAATGCCGAGACTTGGCACATGCGCTTCAAACTCTAGGCGTGCGAAATCCGACAGCCGAGCAACTGACAATGAAAAACCTCATAAGACAAGACTACCATTACGCAAGCCAGTACGAGCCCAGCACGATGAGTCGCCAAGTTGGGAGTGGTCTATCGCCCTCGGGAATCAATCGTGCCATGGCTCAGTCGACAGCATCGTCCCCCACAGTCAATCTGTTTTTGGCGGGGTTGACACAAAGTGGAAGACAATCGACTGGAAGCACCTCGTCCTCAGCCACCGAGTCGTAAGTGAACAGGAATTTTTTCAGTTTTCCTTGTTTAAAGAACTGGACCGGGAAAAATGATCAATATGCAGCGTATTTAGAATTTGAACTTTTTGAACCTCAATTGTGATTGTAAATTTTCTTTTTTTTTCTATTACGAAAATAGTTTTTGACGATCCTACGTATGATTTAAAAAACAGGATCCCACGCTAAAGCATTTCTAAAATCTATAGACCAGGAAATGTTTCTAGCACCTACTTATTTTCAATTCACTTTCGACTAAAAATTAGCAAAAACAGAAATTTCTCAGTGTTCATTTTTATTTTAGCTCGGAGATTTATGGAAATCATTCTATACCTGTAATCAAGCATGACTCCCCTGCAGCACGGTCCAACGAGCGTCAAATTCTAGCGAGGAGACAACCTTTACTACTTGCCCCCAACAGTGCACCCTCCCCCCGATCATCCAGCCTGTTCGTGGCACCTTCGCCCGAGGTGTTCTCGGACTTTTCTTCATCTTTGATGCAGACACAATCAGCAGCTGCAGACATGTATGACGTCATACGCAGGTTTTTGGTTGATCTCGATAAAGTTGTGGGATCTCTTCAATTACCCCCACCCCTTATGGCAAAGTATAAAAATTATTTTTTAATAAGTAGAAAAAGAAGAAAAAAAAACTTCAGTTACTGTTTAAAAAACAGAAGAAATGAATGAAATATAAACTACTGCTTCTAAATATCGAGCAAAAACACAAAATATAATCAACACTTTGTTATTAATCGAAGTCCTGGTATAAATCGAAGAGTGTTCGGATTGCCCTTTAACAACGTGACGAAAAAAATTTGATCAGACAAATTGATAAAAAGGATTTTAAAAAATTTGCCAATGAACGTTGTGAAGACTTATATATATAATGCACTGATTTTTTTGTTTGTTTTGTTTTATCAGGAAAAATCTTAAAATTTGTTCACGCTAGATTTTGATTTTTTTCCGGTTTGAGTTTTCATTCATTTTTAAGTTCGCCTAAATTCCTTTGTTAAAAGGAAGGCAAACTCCACTTGAACAGCAAAAGTGTAAAAGCCACAAAAAACGTGATAGAAGACTTCACAAAAGACTTCTAGTTTCGAAAGACAATTTCAAGTTTCAGATTTCCACGGAATAAGAAACTTATCTATCGGACCAATTTTCTGAAAGGCCAAAAATTTTTTTGTTGAAATTCGAAATTTGATTGTTTTTCAAGAAACAAATCGATGTGGTTTTCTGTTTCTTTGCGTTCATTGACTTTTTTCAGCTCTATGTTGGCTTTGTTTTCTGATTTTTCCCATATATTTTTTCATTTGTATAAAAATAGGCTATACAAAATGATATTTAGACCGTAATATTGACACCAAAATTGCTTGGCTCAATTCCAATCAGACTGATGTCAGTTGCTGCTTACGCTTTGCAAAAACGCACTACAATCGCTTTATTTATTCCAAATTGGCTTAATTAAGAGTCTATGAACATAGTTCTGACCCTTATATAGGTCGCGAATTTTTTTTTCAAGAAAAATCTTAAAATTTATTCAGGCTCAAATCTGCTCCTTCGCGATTGACGTTTGATTTCTCTTGAGTTTAGTTCATTTACTTTGTTAAGAAGAAAACAAACTACACCATGGAACAGCAAAAGGTAAAAGTCACGAAAAACGTGATCAAATTATAGTTTTTAAAGCGGAATTTACTTTTAATATTTTCAAGCAAAAGAAAAATTATACTTATACAGTTTTTTCAAATTGGGTTAGTTTTACCAGAAATTTACAATCATAAAATTTTTGAGAAATGTTCGAGAAAACTTCAAGAGCATCATTTTTTTCTTTGAATTTTGAATTTTTTTCCAAAAAGTCAGTTCATTGGTTCTTTTCCAACCGTGTTACGGGATTGTTTTGGAATCTTTTAAGCCTCTATAATCTTACGCAAAAAAATCTCGGATGCAGTTTTCTCTACCTTTTTTCTCAGGAAAACAAAATTTTAAAGGTGACAACAAGATGCAAAGGTGGTACAAAATGGAAAGCATTTAAGCATTAAAAAACAGCATACAACTAAAAAGATCAATTTAAAAATACATCAAACTTTCAAAACATCAATTATCTACAAAAGTTTCGGTAATTAAGTAGAAATCAGGCCATGTATTGCTAAAAATTATTTTTTGGAATTGGATTGCATTTAAATCATGCAAGGGTCTTTAAATTATGTTGTTAACAATTCAACTTGATGGTGGGGAGGGGGGAGGTTTTGGGGTTTGGGGTTGATGTTGTCTGCTAGGTAAAATAGGTAGGATAGTTAAAGATTCAATTAGTTTTAATTAGTTCAAAGCTTTTTCATTTGCGTGACAAAAACGAGCTGTGACATACCGTTGTTACAAAAAACCATGACTAATTGATTTATTTGCTTAAGTAATTTTTCACAGGAATCAGATGGTGGAAAAAACACTGAATCATGCGACCGACAATCTCTACATAAGAAGCCAAACACATCAAAACTCTCCGTCTCAATCACCAACTCACACATCAAATCACAACCTACAAATCAGAGCCCGAAACAGAGAGGCTTATCCTGCAGTCTCATACACCGGAAATCACAGGCAACAAAGCGATAATCGTCATAATCATCTTCATCATCAGCAGCAAGGATACTTACTAGGAAGGCAGCTACAACAACAGCAGCATCAATTACAACAACAGATAAAATATTTTCACCAAAAGCAGCAGCAGCAGCAGCAACAACAACAACAACAACAACAACAACAACAGCAGCAAAAAAATCTGCATAATCACCAGTTGAATGATCTCCGAGCTAAAGCTGGCGCAGTGTCTTCGCCCGAAGCTGGTCGAAATTCCAGTGCAGTAAGCGTTATTAAACATTTGCAGGGACATGCTAATCACGCTAGTGCGCCACAGTTGAGACATACGGTCCAAAACGTCCCTGGATCCTCGAACATCCAGGTGGCACCTCCTCCTCTGCTCTCTGCAGCTGGGCATTTCATGTATCCTTCGCGACCTGCTGAGTCAATAGGTACAAAATCATACACAAGCAATGTTCGGAATGTCAGTTATTCAAGCGCTCAACTGTTAAACAGAGAAATGCAAAGAGAGCAACAGCGAATGAGTAATCGAGCATCGGTCATCAAATCGCCGCCTCCCTTGCCTAAGTTGATTCACCGGGACAACATGCTTACGCCTAAACGAGCCAAATTAGACTCGGGAGCGGATGCCAATAGTTTATCTTCAGTCTCTGACAGCCAATCGCCGAGGAGGTCCAGTAGTTCAGAAAGACCCGGATCCCTCGCCAGTATTGGTCAAACTGTCCCGGAAAGACCAAGAAGACCTTCCACGCCCATGGAACCGCTGGACTTATCAATATCAACGCTCAAAGCTACGAGAAACGCCGAAATTTCTCATATTTTATCAAAACCTTCCAATTTAGAAAACTTCCAAACATCTGAACAGAAAAAAATGTCTGATATTGATGACGATGAAGTTTTGTGTCTGGATGACTTGAAACCAGAAGAGTGCCAGAAAGTAAAAAGAGGGCGACCGCCAAAACTGAAGATGCCCGAAGTGCTTCAGAGGGACAAATTATCGCCAAGAAATGATGCCAAACTTGCCAGCATTGACGAAATGATCCGAAATGCGCTCGCGTCCACTGATATTAGGAACCTTATCAATCCGGCTCAGTTTGACAGGCACTATTACGCCAGTAAATTGGAACAAGAAGCCAGAGCTGAAGCACTGGAAAATAAAACGAAAATAACATCAGAAAACTTGGTAACTGACATAACTAATAAACCTGAAAATCAAAGTTCTGCCATTGAAGTTTTTTCTGCTTCTGTTACAAATCAAAGTAACTCTACTGAAACTGGAGAAACTTGCGGCCAAAAGATCTTCAAAGACTTGCACCAGTTTGGGTGGCCAAGATACAAGAAAATTAAGCCAAAAGCAATTAGGCCGACAGTTAATCTTAACATAAACGCCTCAACATTAGCCCAAAACAGCAATGAATATGAACAAGAGCGAGGAAAAGAGTGTGAGGAACCCTCAAGGAGACCGTTTTCGATTATCAAGTTCAAAAGTGACAAAAGCAACGTTACGAAGGCGGTCGATGGTGATTTGGTCATCAAGACGAATAATGATTGCAATGATCAGTTAGCCGAAAACAGTACTGACGCCATCAGTTCGGCTGAAGCCCCGAAGAAGCTGGAAACACTCGGTTTGAGCAGCGATGTCTTGAACTGCCAAAAAGAAAAAGATAGTAAAAATGAGAAAAGAAGAAACGAACAAGAAATGAAGATCGGTGACTTTCTTTTCATCCAGAAAAAGAGTCCAACGTCCACACAGTTCATGTCTTCCGCTTTGGACCAAAGACTGTCCAGTGAAAAAAGCGAACGAATCGATAACAAACAACAGGAGCCTCTGAAGCCACCGGATTGCAAACATAAAGACTACGGAAATGAAGATCAAATGGAAAAGAAAAGAATCAGAGAAGTAACTGATAATTCAAACGTCGAGGGACATGAGGACGATCGTGTTGCTACGAACAAAGAAACGACCATCGAAAAAGTTTCTAAAAAGCATGAAGAGGAACGCAAAAAAGAAAAACCAAATGAAAAATTTGATGATTTAGAAAAATTCAGAAATGATGCCCCACACATTACACTGCCTGGTCACACGAACGACTCTAAAAAGAGCGATCATGAGACTGACTCTTCATTCGACCTTGACGAGGATGAAAATAAACCTGCCTCGGTTTTCAAGGATGCTACGGAAAAAGAAACGACAGTTAAAACTGTAGAAAAGAAGACTGAAGATAACAAGTCAAAAATGACCACTGATGTCAGTAGGAATGATAACAAAAAGGAGAAAAGCGTTCAAAAAACGAGGACGGTTTCGGAGACAATAGCAGAAATGGCTTTTTCTGAAGACATTTTAGAAGGAGAGATCAAGTCTCCCTCCCAGTTTCTTTGTGGACCAATACTTGATGGAGAAAAGGTCCTAAGAGATGCTGAAAGTAGTGAAGAAGAATCGAACTCTCGATCTGTTTACTCAGACTCTGCGATATATGACTTGATTAAAACTGAAGACGCAAAAGTTTCGCCTGAACATTGCAGTTATCTGACATCACCTTCCGACAAAACTTCGTCGTCTTTGGATGCTTTGAACATTGTCAAAGATGGGACTTATGGTTTTGTTGCGTCAACATCCATCAGAAGTAATACCATAACTACATCTGACACAGCTACTACTAATGATAGTAGTGATTATAAAGTTAGTGATAATTGTGGAACTGATGGTAGAAGTGGCAATGGTTCTTTAGTGAAGACAATTCGGTTGGATGAGCTAAAAATTTCTATGAGTGGAAAGAGCGTGACCAAAAAGAAAAACCGGAAGAAGAGCAACAAATGCGGCTCTTCGGGTACTCTTTTCAATCTGGACAGTGTGAAGCCAGAGAGTATGCGCAAGATGAAAAAAGGAAAAGCAGACCGCGTCAAAAAACGCAGGAGAGGTGAGTCATGTTTTCAAACATTTTCAAAATAATCACGTGAGTTTGTTTCAGAAAAAGTATAGTTAACTAACAAGATTATCCGAGAGTTCAGCGATCAATATCTTTCTTATATAATGGTTACAAGGCCACTCTTTGCTACAAAACGTTTTTTCAATTTGAATTTTTCCGAGAGCTGATTTTCAGTGCGGTTTCAACTCGATACTGCTTAAACATTTGGGCTGTCTTCAAATTCAACCCTCGTTCGATCCAACAAGTGGGGAGGGATTTTAGGTAAGATGATAAAAAGGGCTAGGCAGTAAGAGATACGCTAACACACATTTTTTTCCGAGATGACTTTTGGAAGCAGAAACAGATCCTACTACGCTGAAACTTTTATTATATGGCACGCACCAAAAACTGTCTTAATAATGTGCTTTAGGTGAGCACTGTGAAAAACATCAGTATATGAGTATTCCACGTAAGACACGGATTGCTACTCAAGTTTTTACCAGAGTTCTTTTCTACTTAAAAAAAAAGATGGACCTTGATACAACTACACTAGCGTGCATGGGAAAAATTAATCTATATTGAATTATGTCATAAAGAAAAATCTTAGCAGCCAATTCTAGAATTATTGTTCGACTTTCGAAGAAAACGGAATACTTAAGCTTGGATTGATTTTTATTCACTCAATTTTCGGTGCTCGAAATAATAGTTTTTAACATAATTTCTTATACCCGTTTGAAAATATTGACTCCCTGAAATCAAATGTAAAACGATATTTTACCTCCGATAATTTTTTTGTTATGAGATTTTAAAAATTTCCAATTTGGTCAAGCTCTAGGCTAATTAATGCGCGCTTTGAAGGTTTTTCCACAATGCTGAAAACGTAACACGAATAATTTATGCGTGGCGAATTATCCCGCTCTACAAAATTGATCCAAACTGAATTGAGGCTTGCTAATTGGTCGTATCAATTTCGTATGACTCAAATTTCCACAATTGATCTTTGATAAACATTTGTAATAGAAACAAGACTGCTCGTATCAGGGCGAAGCCCTGAATGTTCAGACTGCCTTGTAAGGTTTATAGAGCAGTATTAATATTAAAAAATTAAATGAAATATAACAAAATGAAAATTTTTTTTTCACAAATTTGAAATTTTTTATGAAAATCATCACCCCACACGCCATATAAAGTTCAAAAGGATAAATTTCGCTCCTTGTAACAAACCAATTATGATAATTAAGCTTCTTTCAACCAATTTGGATCGATTTCTAAGACGGATTAACTCTCCGCTTACGCGCGTGGAAATATATCGCGCGTTAATTGTCCCAAATTGGCGAAAATGGCAATTTTTAAACGCCCGTTACTTTACAAAAAATGATCACAGGTGAAATATCTCTTCAAATTTGAGACCTTTGGAATGATGTCAGAAAAATCCGTCAAAAACGGCTAGTTAAAAAGTCGAAACTTGTCTGAAGAAAAAAAACCCACCCCGAGCACAAATATTCCGTTACTTTCGTATCGAAAGTCGGAACAATAATCCGAATTTGTAACAGAAATAATTAAAACATGTTTCAATGTAAATTAACGCAGTGAAAACACTCATTTACAAGCCGAGTTATTTTTTGACATCGTTTTTTTTTTCAGGAAAAATTTTTATTCATTAAAAGTTATTCACGTCAACTTTGATTTTTTTGCGGTTTGACTTTTGATTTCTTTCTGAATTCAATTGAAAACCCTTACCTAAAATGTGCGCTAATCTCCACAAAACAAAATTAAAATCAATATTTTATTCGTATTTCTCGGTAAATACTCGTGTTTGGTCATAAATCGGAATATATCCACAATTTTTGTATAAACGGACATAATCAGTCATAAACTACTATAACTCAAACTTTTTACTTACATCATCGTATATCGGACACCACGCCAGCTTGACCTTTTCCGAAACTGCAAAAGTGCAAAAAAAAACTGCTCTTTTGTAGGTCGTAGTTTTAAATTTGAACGATTTATGTTTCACGCATTAGTTAAGTTTTGCGCTGCAACATCCTCCGCCCCTAAAGACGGAAGAACAGGTGCGAGTTTTACGGTCGGTCGTATCAGCTCGCTCGTAACAGTTTTGATATCGGCGGATCGGGCGCATCCGTCTTTGCCGTAGTGTAGTTTAGCAATACGGGCGAGTGGGTAATGCCCACGTGGGCTGTCGGGTTCGACTACCCAAACCAAGTCGCCGGTTTTCAGTGTGACATCCGAATCATTATGCCACTTTGCTATCTTGTTGAGAGATGGTACATATTCACGCAGCCAGCGTGACCAAACTGCGTTAGCGTACGATTGTGCTCTGGCGTAACGCTTTTTATAATCAAAGTTATCTTCGAAACTTAACGACGGGAAGCTAGCTGCGCTGTGACCGAGAATGAAGTGATTCGGGGTGAGTGCCTCTAGGTCGTGCGGATCGGAACTGACCGGAGTGATCGATGTTCCCAAGTAACCAGCGCAACTTCAGAACAATGTATTTCAACTGAACTACAGCACGCATGTAATCCAACCCCTGATGTGCATGTTGAAAGTGCATATGCCTAATCAACATATGAGCAACTCGGTGTCGACCATCCAGTATTATTGGATGTTTGCTATCAAAGTCGGTATCAACAAGACGGCTGATACGTCCAGTTGAACGCAGGATGCCAGCTGGGCCGATGAACGGAGAATATTTAGCAATCCGACTTTTCTTTGTTATCAGTTTATCGGACTGAAGTATTTTCACTTCGGCAGGAAATGATTCGGACTGAGCGAGATGAATGAGCTTCTGCTCGGCAATATCTAACTCGGACGGGTCGGTTATTTCAAGCGTTTTTGTACGGAAGTGTTTATGCGATGGTAGCACATGAAGCATAAACGCTAAAACACGTTTGTACTTTACAATTGAGCTGAATTTATCCCAATTTTTAAACAGACGGATCGACGGCGCTTTCTCAGATGAAGCATCAACAACAAACGTAGATGCAGTCTCAAGGCATGTATCAATGTCACAGAGTGGGCCTTTTAATTGGATCTTTTTGATGACATCAGTGTTCGGCTTGAATGGCCAATCACATGTCCTCAATATACTAGGGCCTCTAACCCAGCTGCTATCCTTGAGGGCTTCCAAAGGAATCCCTCGTGTGCCGGTATCAGCTGGGTTATCACCACTGAGTACATGATTCCATTGATCAATGGTGGCGGACTCCAAGATTTCACCAGTGCGGTTTCCAACAAACACAGAAAGTTTGTTGCACGAGTTAAGCCACTGGAGAACGGTGGTAGAATCAGTCCACATGAATACATTGCTTACTTTGAAAGTAAGCGCTTTCAAAATCTCTTCTTTGAGTCGAGTCGCAAGCAGAGCAGCCTGAAGCTCTAACTTGGGAATGGAGAGCATCTTCATAGGCGCTACACGGGCTTTCCCAAATACAAAAGCTAACTCGGTCTTTTGCGATTTAGCAAGTCGGGCTCGGAGAAACGATACGGCGCAAAAAACGTCCTGCGAACTATCACCGAACGTGTGAAGTTCACAGCGGTCGAACGGTTCGGTAAAGTAGCTACGAGGTATCGTCAGAGTACCTAATAGTGGAAGTCCTGAGTGCCAATCTAGAAATTGTTGTTTAATTTCCTCTGGGAGATCATCATCCCACTTTTGGCCACTGATTCTCCATATGTCTTTTAGTAAAAGGCGCGCTTTCACTGTATATGGAGCTACCAGTCCTATTGGATCAAAAACTGAGGAAACAAAACTCAACACGGTGCGTTGAGTAATTGCTTTATCTAGTGGTCGATCAACACCTCTACTTACTACTAGGGTATCTTTTACATGATCCCACCTGAGACCAAGAACATGCGACGATTGGTCTGGACTCTTACAAATATCCTTAACTGACGGGTTGGACTCACGGTTGTCCGGATTAAGAGCGGTTGTAACTTCGGGTACATTGCTAACAAACTTTGTCAGGTTAAACCCACCTAATTTGAGCATTGCGACTAAGTCTTTACTTAGGCTAAGAGCGTCAGCGGTATTTTCGAACGAGTCAAGATAGTCGTCCATGTAAAACTTCTGGACAACGGCTGAAGCGGCTTCGGGGTATTCAGCTTGATTATCAGAAGCAGTTTTTTGTAGCGCGAAATTCGCACAAGTTGGCGAATCACGAGCGCCAAAAATATGACGGGTGTATTGGTGAACCACCACACTTGAAGTGGGGTCCTCCCGCCACAAAAAACGGAGAGACGGTTGATCTCGCGCAAGTACTCCAACTTGTAAGAACATACCTTCTATGTCCGCTGAGACGGCGTACTTGTGTTGACGGAACCTCAACAGTACAAAAATAAGATTTTGAAGGAGATCCGGGCCAACCAAGAGAGATCTATTTAAGGAAGTGCCATGAAATTTGGATGCTCCATTGAGCACACGGCGCACCTTGCCGGGTTTGTTTGGGTTCAAAACCGGATGGTGTGGAAGATACCACTCACGTTCGGCTCGTGAGCTGGGATCGTGCGGGTTGACGGTTATGACATATCCTTTACTTATATCTTCTCTGATTGTTTCGGTATACTTCTCGCGAAGTAACGGATCTCTATCTAATCTTTTCTCTAACGACTTTAATTGGGCTAATGAAGAATAATAATTGTTAGGCAAGCTAACATCATTATCACTCCACAGCATCGGTACAGTGTAACGCTCACCATCGTGAACGGTTTCAGTTTTTAGGATCGACAAAGCACGCTTGTCTGCGGCGGAACGGGCACCTACTTGCTTGAACGCACCATACGACTCTAACTCATACCAAGTTTTGATTTGGTCGGTCAGAGAAGTATCGTCCGTGACGCAGTTAAAGGAAGAAGAATTTAAGGACGAACGATCAGGAGACGGACCACTAATGACCCAACCTATCGGAAGTCGGCCGGCGCACGGTGAGTCAAGTTCATCTCCGAAGACATGTTCGAGGGGTCTTATCGCATGATAGAAGTCCTGTCCTATAACTATCTCAATCTCTTTGTAATTATACGCAGTCGTCTTTAACGGGGCTAGTTGCGGGTATTTGACCTGCAATTCGGAAACGTTTATAACATCGGGTCCTATATACATGTTGTGCTTAACGAAAGCGACAAACGAAAACGAAAATTCACTTTCATTGGGCTTTGCGGAAACTTTCAAGTGAACTCGTTGAGTTTTAGATACCTTGGCTGAGTTAAAACTATCGGTCGTAACATTTACGGGCGTGCCAACTAATTTCAGACGTTCAACGAGTGCCGCGGAAACCCAAGAATGAGTGGAACCGGTGTCACAAAGTGCTAGTGCATTCGAATTTTACGAACCAGAGGACACATCTACCAACGCAACGGGAAGAATACCTTTTGCAGTTCCCTCACAAGGTTTAACACAAGCTGCGTTGTTTGCAGAAGTAGTGTTTGTATTAGTTTGAGTCGATGGTGATCGGTCGGCCTCTTTGGGCGGGAAAACTTTCTCGGCTCCATGAAGAAGCACATTGTGAGTACTCTCACAGTCCTGTTTTGGGCATTTTCTTGCCTTTTGGCACTTTCGGAAGGTATGGTTGCCTTGTAAACAAGAAAAACAGAGCTTTTGTTCTGCTACATATTTAGCCCTTTGTGTTGCGTTTTTCTCTTTGAACACGGAACAGTTCCAGAGTGCATGCTGCCCTTTGCATAGCGAGCATGGAGGAAACCTTGTTTTTTCTCTACTTTTCTCATCCTTAGAACTTACCTTAGTGTTACCTGCAAGCACTTTTGTAACTACTTTTTGTTTAACTGGCTGCTCGACTTTGACTAAAGATTTCAATCGCTCATGGCCTTCTGCCTTATTCTCAAGCCAATCGTTGAAGTCTAGCAATGTTAATCGCTGCCAATGTTGTCTAACAGTATGCATGGACCATGCCTCTTTTAGATTTGGAGGAAGCTTACTGACGGCTTGATTTAATAGGTTCACACTTCTCAAGTCGTCATTGAACGACAAAGACCTAAAAACAGCTACGAGCCCAGAAATCACCGCAGAAAAACTTATAACATGGTCAGAGTTGTGCATCTTCAATGCGGGAAAATTCTTCAACTTATCCAAATGTGCACCAACTACAACATGAGGCTGCCCAAACTTTCTCTGGAGAGTTGCTAGAGCATCCTTATACAACACTCCACTGTAGCCGTATTCCGCAATTGCACTCTTGGCTTTGTCTTTAACGTGCGTTTTCAGATATTTGAGTTTTTCATCATCAGTTAGCATAGCCGAATCAACTGTTGCTTGGAACTGCTCGAACCATTCATACCAGTTAAGTGGTTCTCCATCAAACACTTCCAAGTTCAACTCCGGTAGACGGTCTTTGCGGCTATGCAGAATGATATCTGCTAACTCTCTCGCCGAGATGGGTTGTTCGCTATTAGGCACGTAAGACGGGCCCGTAGTGGGCGCAGGATATGTAGGTGGATAACCTTGATGCGCTGTTTCAACAACTGGATGAGTTTGCGGCTGGGTGTAATACACAGTCCCAGAACTTGTATAAGGAACTACGGTGTTTGGTGGAACAACAGGAGTTGTCACTGAGAAAACGTTTGAGGGCGGTGCGCAGTATTGAGGAACTGGCATCGTTTGCGCAGTCGCGGCAGGTCTCCACAAACTGCTATACGGGTTATAGTGTTCACTTGAGAAACTTGTTGGGTTGTTTGGAACATTTATAGGTTGATGGGATGGCGCTGCAGGCGCCTGATACCCAGTTGAAACGGGGCCGGAATGTGGCTGACTGACCGGAAGCAAAGAGGGAATAGGAACGGTTGACGGGACAAATGGTTGAATAATCGGAAGCGAAATGGGAATCGGAACGGTTAATGGAGAAACAAAAGGTTGACTCGCCGGAAGCGAAACTGGATTAGTAACGGTCGACACAGAAGGCGGTGCCACATTAATGGTGGGATTACCAAAGGACATTGAAGCGGGAATGCTACCACTTGCTTGTGGTATCAGATTGTGATTTTGCGAAACTTCAGCATGAGATGTTGAAGCTAAGTGTGGAGTAACAAAGTTTGAGCTGGAGGCAACGAACTGTGGTAAACTAGATGGGTTCTCGATTGAGTGCAATGACAGACGCGATTGGACCAAACTTGATCTCTGAGCCTGAATTCGATTCCTATTATGGCCTCCCGGTTCACTGTATGTGGTTTGACCAGCGTTGACGACGGCACCCCCGCTGACGACGGCACCAACCCCTTGCAAAACATCAGTAGCAATCAAAGTGGAACTCTCGACTACTGGATGACTTTGCTCTGAGCTTGCAACAACTTCGGCCTGCTCTTGCTCAGTGACAACGTTTTCTACCCATTGTTCAGTACGTTGTGGGTCAACATGTGTTACGCTAGCATTTCCTATCTTCTCACTTGCTGCAGAAAGCTCTTCTTCCAACTCGAATTCCTTTAACTCAATTTCAGCCAGTTTCTTGCGGTGTACCTCAGCTAGTTCTTCCAACTCTAAACTTCCTTGCTGTTCTTTTATTTTATTTTGCTGCGTTTTCAACTTCAATGACACCTTTGCTTGTCTCTCAAGTTCCTCTTGCTGCTTCTTCAAAACCAACAAAACTCGCCTCTTCTCAGTTGATGTTTTTGACTGCGCGACGGTATAACGACTGGATTTATGCGAACCTGATTTATGATGTCGACTACTGTACCGCGACACCTGAGAGCGCGCATCTGCTTCATGTGAATCTTGTGGTTGTGTTGTTACGATCGTACTTAACGATTCTGCAACATTGTCAAGCTCTGTTTCCTCAGGTTCAACGTTTAAGCCAGCTTTATATGATGCAGCCTTCTGTAAAACTGTATCGTTTCTTGATGTAACCGTATGAAGCCACATATCCTGCGCTGGTATCAATTTATCAGGATCAACACTTTTAGAAGCTAACTTAATCAATTCCTCATTTATTTCAACTGCAGTCTCTATCAGGCTCTTGCAATTCTGAATCTGAGTGTCAATCTTTGATGAGCGACTCTGACTTTCAATGTTCTCAATTATAATTTCATGGCACTTGTACAGTTCATTTTCAAGCTTGGTTCGCTTCGCAAATAACCTTTGAACCCTCTTCTGAAAGTTCTCATCCATGGCTCTAGGGTCTATACTTAACTCAAACTATACTTAACGGTTATCGGGCGTTTGCGGGGCGATTCGGAACGGTTTTCGGTGAGTAAAGTTACCAATGGGGCTGGGGATTAAGTAAGTCGGTTGATATCAAACAACACACACGGAGTAAACCTGAGGATGAATAAAACCAACTTAACTTACTTAATATCACCTCCCTGACCACTTAGGATGATGTTACGGCGTACGAAATTTGTTGAACGGTCGTACGACGGTGCGTCACTACTAATCGGCTAGTAGCTCGACGAATTACCAAGAGGTTTGGGAATTAAGCAAGTCGGTTGAAAAACAACAACACACGCGGAGCAAACCTGAGGATGAAAGACAACAACTTAACTTGCTTAATTTTACCGTCCCGGACCACTTAGTCAGTCGTTGCGAAACGAATGTTTTGAAAAGCGAACGAATGCAAACAGGTATCAAGTCGTTGTAAGCCTTAAGTTTACCAATGGGGTTGGAGAATCAGACAAATCGGTTAACTCTCAACAACACACGCGGAGTGAACCTGAGGATGAAAAAAAATTAACTTAACTTGCCTGATATTAACTACCCAGACAACTAAACATACTTTAACTATACGGTTCAACGGAGTTTTGGACTAATTTTTCAGAAAATTTTCAATTTTCAAACAAAATTTTGTATAGTTTGGTTAGTGGATTCGAGTCATAACTGGTATCAAAAAACTAGTCTAGTAACCGTTAGTCTATGTTCCGATATTATAAATTTTCAATTCATCAAAAAAATAGCCAACATTTTGGCTATCGAGCAAAAAATCTAGTTCCGGTTATCTAGTACCCGATTTAGAGCAATTTTTCTAATTTCAGTTTAATCAAACTGGCCAAAAATTTTCGGGTATCGAGAAAAATTAGGGGTGAGTATTGGCGTTGTGTCTCACATTTATAATATAAAACATCGTATCCGTAATTTATCAAAATTAAAAGTTTAGGTTCGGTCTTACAGTTTTTGTGAAGATAGGGCGCACCGATGAGATCGTCGGTCACAAACAGCCTCACTGAATAGCCCAAACCGTCTTGTTGCAAGTCAGAAACTCTGTCAGTGACTTATCGTCTGGATGGGTTACCCTGTCAGCGCTATTGAACTCCCAGACACATCCATTATGAATTTTTCAGTATAACCGTTTTTGTAATAATAACTCGGATTATTATAAGGGAATTAACTAATATCTGTCCCTTGTGGGGCGCCAAAATGTGCGCTAATCTCCACAAAATAAAGTTAAAATCAATATTTTATTCGTATTTCTCGGTAAATACTCGTGTTTGGTCATAAATCGGAATATATCCACAATTTTTGTATAAACGGACATAATCAGTCATAAACGACTATAACTCAAACTTTTTACTTACATCATCGTATATCGGACACCACGCCAGCTTGACCTTTTCCGAAACTGTTTGACTTTTGAAGCAATTAAAAACCAGCTTGACTTTTGCAGAAACTGCAAAAATGCAAAAAAAACTGCTCTTTTGTAGGTCGTAGTTTTAAATTTGAACGATTTATGTTTCACGCATTAGTTACGTTTTGCGCTGCTACATAAAAGGAAGGAAAAATACACTCTTTAATTACCGAAAGAAAAATGGCACGAAGAACCGCGATGGACAAGTAACTTCGAAAATGGGCTTTAATTTGTGGTTGCGGAATAGAAGGCTTACTTACATCCCGTTTTTGTTTTAAAAAGATTTAGTTATATCCTAAAGGTGTTAATCATAACTAGTTCTTAAACTTCTTGCAGCTCTAAAGCTATTTTTTGTTTAAAATTTTTTAGTTTTATCCAAAAAGTGTTAATCATAAATAGTTCTTGAACTTCTTGCAGCTCTAAAGCTATTCAAAAGTGACTTTTTCGAAAGAATTAACGATGGATTTTTTCAGTCTCTTTGCGTCCGTAGAACTTTCCAACTGTCTGTCGTCTATGTTTTTTAACATTAAAAAAACTGGACTTATCTGCTGCTCTCGGGAGTTGTTTAGACCAACTATCGGAAAAGATCCAGATTTGATGTTGCAGTTACCAGAACGCTTAAAACGTCTAAGCTACTAAAAAAAACTTAAATTTTTTTGTAATTATCCAAAGTTCTCAAAGTGTTGTTAATTGTTGTAAAAAAAACAATATTTGTGATTGCAAGCTTTCGTTTTTTTGCATATAAATTGTAAAATTTGTTGAGATCTGAAATAAAAAAAAAAAAATTTCAAAATATTTATCTAAATCAACTGAACGAGTCGTATTTTTTAATCATTATGAGGCCAAACTGTGTAATTTTAAATTGCCAGAGGACGCTCAACAAGGACGCTCCTTTTGTTTTTCGTTTGGTGTCTAAGGTTTGAAATGTTTGCTAACTAGTCCATTGTTTGCAAAATAAATTGCATTCATCAAAAAAAATTTATCATATCATGAAAATCTGGTTACTGTGCAAAAAACACAACATTTTTGGACTAATATACTTTCGAAGAACTTCAAAAACTCATTAAACATATCGAAGTTTTTTTCTTCAGTTTTTTTACGACCTGTTTTGCATCATAGAAGGTGATAAAGGTGACTAACTTGGTAAAAAATGCTAAATTGAGATTATATAAAGCTAAAATAAGGCTAAACTTGTATTAGAAGAGAAACTTAAAATGCCATTCCCTAAAAGTTTTTTGTCTATTTTAGTTTTAAACTAAAGCTCGACACCTGTTTCATTCAGCACCGAGAAAAAGTCTGTGACATTTTTTCCGAATCACAATCAAAGTTTTTCAAAAAAACTACAAAAATAGAATCCATGTAAGCTCTGGTGGGGTATTTTAAGCCGAGCAACAACAGAAACCAACCATGTGCTATATTTATTTCCCCCACTTCATGAGTTGGTAAATAGCAATAGGAGGCCTTGCGAAAAAAAATGAAAAAACTTTTCTCAGCCTTATTCTCAAAAACTTTTTCTACAGTGAATATGATGATATTATGGCCAAAAAATTTGATGAAACTAGCTTAAAATATACAAGAGTGTTTTCCTTTTTTTAAAACTTTTTCAACTTTTTTTTTGTTAATTCATTAGCTGGTCGTCTATGAATAAAGTGTGATACGACTTTCTTTTAAAAAACTTAACAATAGCGTCAGAAGCAAATAAACTGAGCTAGACCAAACATAAAAAAATTCTTTTACTTGCGGGGTTTCCATTTTTGAAGAAATAACGGAATGTAAGTGTTCGGTATTGTTTCTTCTCTAGAAAAATTTCGATATTTCTTTTAGAAATTTTTGGCAGGAGTTTGTTTCTATCACCTGGAAGATAATGATGCCTTAAGCTTAAAAATAAACTCGAGGTTGCGTAAAATTGAATTTTGCCAATGTAGTCCGCTTGGGAAAATTACGCGTGATATATGCCTGTCCTATAAGTGCTTAGGCGTTATTTATATCATTTAAATTGACTTGAGGCAACCAGTTTGGTGTTATTAATAAGTTGCCAGACACAAACTAGCCCATAGTTCCTCATTGCTTATAGTTAAGTGGTTGGAACAATCATTTATCAAAATTTGAAAGCTTTTAAAAATTGGCAACATTTTTAACTAGTAATTTTAGGTTTTTTTTGGCTAAAGATCTGTTTTGGTCATAAGCTTTTTTAACAATTTCAATTTCGGACAAGTATATCAAAACTTTATCACAACAAAACGTTTTTTTTCCAAATTTGATGAACAGAAAGAACAAAAAAAGAAAAAATCATCCCAAATCTCTCAGGAGAATAGTTCAGAGAAATCTTTTACACAAGAAAACCAATTAGTAATTAAAACATCTATCAACATCAAGAGTATTTTAATGTTTTGTTTCAATAAAATAGTTTCTATTGAATTTTCCACTGTTGAATTTTATGCGCAAGATTTTGCAAATTTTCCCGCCGAAAAAAAAAAGTCAGAAAAAGTGCCATTCATTTATTCATTCCTTGATTGATTATTAAAAAATAATTGCGAAATAGACAAACGCTTAAACTGTATTTTTTGGAGAAAGTCGAACTTACCGAAAAGACAATTTGCCGAAAGTGCGGGAAAACATATTATTATTATCATCTGAGGTTAGGTTATACTTTCAGAACATCTAACAGGGTTAATTGAAGGATAAGAAACTCCATTCTAGGAGGCATTTTAGAAGTTTTTACACTTCATTTCAAAAAAGCTTTGTCGTATTTAAACAAAAGTGAGACTTAAGCAGCAAAGCAGCCAGTTGTGAATGAAAATATAAATTTTTCACGAGCAACAATGCCTTGGCACCTGAAAAGATGCAACCAATCAAATGAAAAAAACCGACACACTTGATAACTTAGGCAAACTGACTTTTCGGCACGTTGACATGCCACCTTTTTTGAACAACTTTCCTTTTTTGAACAATTTGTACCTTTTCACTGGCAAGCAGACAAATTGTGCCGTTTGAAACAATAAACAAAACGCCGGCTAAGAAAAAATATGCCCGCCCGCATTGTCACGCTTTTATATTTAAGGAGGCCTTTTATCTATCAGTTTGGAATCCAAAAGTTATTAACTTTAACGGCAGTTATGAAAAAGAGATGATTCAGATTGTAAATAAAAACCACGAAATGCATGTTTTCAGAAGACGAGCGACGAATGATGAAAGAACGTGGGAAGAGCGAGCACCTCTCAAAGCAGATAGCGAAAGCCAGACGGAAGCTGGAACAGAATCTGTTTGGGCGCGACACCTCCAGTCTAGAGTGGGAAGACGAACCGAACGAACGACAAGCAGACTACGACGGGATATTAAATGACGAGTCATCAACTGCATCGGGCAGTCCAAAAAGTGGAGAACAGAATCTAAAATCAATCAAAAAAGTTAAAACTGACAACAATCTCTCGAGCATAAAATGCGAGACAGACTCAATTCAGATGAAAGAAAAGGATAATGAGAAAAGGGAGAAAAAAACTTTGGAACCGGAACTGGAGGGGGGACATGGGAATGCGAAGGGGGAGGACAGGCTGAGAGAGAAACGGAAAATGGCGGGGAGGAGGGGTGACGAGGAGGAACTGCGCATTATGGTCACGCCAGACATAATACGAGAACAAGTATGTGTTTTAGGGAGTGCGGTCTGTATTAAGACAACCGCGTATTCGTACTCGTCAGTAAGCAGACAAATACCTTATTAGCCAATCAGAATCGAGATGAGAAAACAAATTTACGAATTAGATAATTATTAGTTATTCATTTCTTCCTTGTCTCGATTCTGATTGGTTAATACAGTATTTGTCTACTTACTGACGAGTCTGAAAACGCGGTTGTCTAAATACTGCTACGTAACCGTGGTTTAGAAACATATCTGTTCAAATATCTGTACAATTGCTGATAAACTTTGATTTTAAAATTTTCAAGTGTCTTTTTAGGTTTTCCGAGTGGAATTTTTAATCTCCCCGTATAAAATAAAGCAGATGTTGGACAGTAATTTAGGATGTCAGGCAAAGACTCGAAAAAAATTCCAGGAATTTTATTTTTGCGCAGTTTTTGGAGAAATTTTCACGAAAACTTCAGCAAAAGCAGCATTTTGAAAAAAAGTGTCAGATAAAATTTGATGACTTAAAATGTTCCGAAGTCCCTCGAGGTAATTAGGCCAAAATCCACGTATTTTACCAAAAGATTTTGTGAAAGCGGAATATAAATCGAAACTTTCTGAGTAACAAAACTTAATCCAAAACCGATACATCCGATTGCCACAGTCTACAGCCCCGCTGCAATCAATCCTAATTTTGAATTAGCAATATTTAAGAATCCGTATTGGAAATTTCGCGACAATTAATGTCATTTTTACTGTTCAGAACAAACTGATCCAATTCTACAACCGCAAGCAGACGTTGAGACAATCACGTGACAGCAATTCCAGGAAAAGACGCCATTGCTTGCCGCTGGAAAACAATGACCGCAACAGCTCTGACGTCATCAAACCCGGTTCATCATCTGTTTCTGATCATTTGACCTCTACAGCTATCAATAGTGATAGCGTGTTGACTACTATTGGTAAAAATAGCAGTATCAATCGTAAGAGTGTCGCTACGAATAGTACTTCTAGCTTTCCAAGAAAGTATGACACAAGCTACGTACCATTGAGGCACAGCGTGGTTGACTTTTGTGAGAAACGAAAGCAAAACAGTGGCCTCTATTCGAATGTCTTCCAGTCTCCGAGAAACTTCCGGATCCCGAAAAGAGACAAACCCCGTAGTCCAGAAAAGGAAGATAAAGATGAGTCACGAGAGGGGAGTGGGTCACAAATTGGGTCTCGGGCGAGGGGAAGTAAAAGTGAATTGATGGGTGCTGTTGGAATGGAGATGAAAAACGACTGTCAAATCGACTACGAGGAGGGCGAGAAAATTCAAGAGTGTTCCGAGCTCGACCAAACGTGAGTTGATTTTTTTAAAGTGGCTTTATTAGCAACTGTACAAAAAAGCCAAAACCTTTTCTTTTTGACGAACCGAACTTTTCATGAGTAATGAACGTAGTGAGTACTCTCATATAGGTCTTGCTGATTTAAAAAAAAATTCCAGGAAAAAGTCTTAAAATTTGTTCATGCTCATTTTTGATTTTTAGCGGTTTGACTTGTGATTTCATGTTAAGTTCAGTACAATCTCCACTATCGAACAGCAAAATTGTAAAGGTCACGAAAAACGCGATCGACTTCTAATTTCGAAAATGGACATTTATTATCAGATTTCCCAGTGAAATAAAATATTTAGCCATTGATCCAGTTTTCTCAAAATGGGTTAATTTTAACAAAAAAGTGTCGATAATAAATTGTAATACAAATTCAAAAAATTTTAAGGCCATCTATTTTTTTCTTAGAAACTCAAAAAAAAGTCAGTTTTTGTTCAGTTAACTGCGTTCATTACTCTTTTCCAACTGTCAGTTGGCTATGTTTTACTTGAGCGCATGTGATTATTGCATTGCACTTGGAAAAAAGATACACACTTTGAAAACTAGATGTTTTATGATACTTTTTGGTTTGAGGAGCAATTAACTTTATAAATACATTTTGAGGAAGATTTTGATGCTACTTGTCCTATCGCGCCATAGTCTTTCATGTATAATTGTCCTTTAGCGTGTCTCTGATTATTTTGACATTTATAATATGAGATTTTAAGGCAAATATTGGGGCAATTAGCTTGTTTCTATACGTTTGCTTAAAAAAATTCAGTTAGGAAAAGTTGCGCGAAAAAATTAACAACACTTTTGATCATAACAATAAAGGGCGCAAAGATTAGTCCAGGACTTGGACATTTGGTAATTTGGAATTTTTTATATTGGCATTTTTTAAGACCAAAATTTACCGAATTTACTTGCAAGTTAAAAATCTTGTGACATCACCTCACAGATTTAACATATTTTTTAGGTGAAGGCCACTTTGTACATGGCACTTTATACCACTTTGCGTGTGGAGAGAAATTTTGCAAATTTTTTTTCAATTGATTTTAAAAGTGGTGGTGATTTTAAAAAGCGGTTTTTTGCAATGAATCCAATTTTTGTTTCAAGTAAAACTTGCTTGAAAAAAATTGGAATCATTGCAAAAAACCGCTTTTTAAAATCACCACCACTTTTAAAATCAATTGAAAACATGTTTGCAAAGTTTCTCCCCTACTCACAAAGTGATATAAACTGCTAGGTACAAAGTGATATTTTTCTGATCTACTAACAAATTGTTTGTAATAATTGATATGCCCCACTTCAACTTGGAAACGATTCTTTCGCTATACACGCTCCCCAATGATAAAAAAATAGTAAATTACTAATTAACTATCGAAAGTTTACCAGATTGTCATTTTTCAAATCCCAAAAACTTTAGAAAACCTTAGTAGGTGAAAAATCTTATAAGAGCTATGAACATAGTGAATTATTTGATATAGGTTGAATTTTTTAGATTGTTTTTTTTTTAGTAAAAAGTCCTGAAAAATATTCACGCTAAAAATTGATTTTTTGTGATTTGAATTTTGATTTATTTATAGTTCAGTTTATTTAAATTGTTCAAATGAAGACCAACTCAAACAGCAAAAAAAAGTGTAAACATCACGAAAAATGTGATCGACTTCTAGTTTTGAAAATAAATTTTAATTTTCAGATTTCCCAGAGGAATAAAAAATTTACCTATTGATCCAGTTTTCTCAAAATGAATTACTACAACAAAAGCGTCAATCATAAAACGTTTTTGACATTCGAAGAGTTTTAAGGCTATTTATAAATACATATTGAGGAAGATTTTGACGCTACTTGTCGTATCACGCCATAGTCTTGCATGTATAATTGTCCTTTAGCGTGTATCGGATTATTTGGCACTCATAATATGAGTTCTTAAGGCAAATATTGGGGCAGTTAGCTTGTTTTTATACGTTTGTTTAAAAAAATTCAATCAGGAAAAGTTGCGCGAAAAAATTAACAACATTTTTTAGCATAATAGTCAAATTTAAAAAGGGCGCAAATATTAGTCCAGGACTTGGATATTTGGTATTTTGAAATCTTTTATATTGGCTTTTTTTAAGACCCAAAGTTACCAAATTTACTTGCAAGTTAAAAATCTTGTGACATCAACTCACAGATTTAACATAAATTTTAGGTGAAGGCCACTTTGCACATGGCACTTTATATCACTTTGCGTGTGGGGGAGAAAATTTGCAAATATAGCTTCAATTGATCTTAAAAGTTGTGGAGATTTTAAAAAGCCGTTTTTTGCAATGAATCCATTTTTTTTCAAGCAAAACTTGCTTGAAAAAAAAATTGGATTCCTTAAAAAAACCGCTTTTTAAAATCACCACCACTTTTAAAATCAATTGAAAATATATTTGCAAAATTTCTCCCCAAAATGCAAAGTGATACAAACTGCCATGTACAAATTGATAGTTTTCTGATTTACTAACAAATTGTTTGTTATAATTGAATTGCCTTACTTCAACTTGGAAATAATTCTTTCGCTATACTCACTCCCCAATGATAGAAAAAGAGTAAATTACTAATTAACTATCGAAATTTCACCAGATTGTCATTTTTCAAACCCCAAAATTTTGAGAAAACCTTAGCAGTTGAAAAGTCTTATAAAAGCTATGAACATAGTGAATACTTTGAAATAGGTTGAATTTTTTAGATTATTTTTGTTAGTAAAAAGTCCTTAAAATTATTCACGCTAAAATTTGATATTTAGTGATTTGAATTTTGATTTATTTATTGTTCAGTTCATTTCAATTGTTCAAATGAAGACCAACTCAAACAGAAAAAGTGTAAACATCACGAAAAACGTGATCGACTTCTAGTTTTGAATATGAGTTTTAATTTTCAGATATCTCGTGGAATAAAAAATTTACCTATTGATCCGGTTTTCTCAAATTGAGTTACTATAAAAGAAGCGTCAATCATAAAACGCTTTTGATATTCGAAGAGTTTCAAGGCCATATTTTTTCTATGTAGTTCGCAAGTTGAAAGTATTTCAAAAACACAAGTCCAGTTTTTCAATGTTTCCTGGCGTTTACGGCTCTTTTCAACTGCATGTTCGCTATTTTTCATATTGAGCTCAGGCATCAATATCTTCACAATTTTATGAACATTTCCTTGAAGAGTATAAATGCTCGGCACTATGCTATAAACTATGCTACATGCGCTTTGAGTCTGCGTAAATTGCTCATTTGATAGTTTGAAGGCTTTCTCTGTGATGCTGAAAGTGTAACATGATTTATTTTCTCCTCCACGAAATAGTTCCAAATTGAAATTAGTTAAATTGATTGTTCATAATTTATCCGCATACGACTCAAATTACCTAAATTTTAATATTATTGTTCAAAACTTAAAATTCAACCTTGTATAACCCGGGTTGACGTTCATAAAAGAAAAATAATTATCATACAATTTCATATATGAAGTCTTTGGAAAAAATCCTTTTCATAGAAAATTCACACAAAATTTAAAAAATTTTTAAAAAATTTTTAATAAACATTTTTGGTCTAATTGCCTCTTTTGAAGCTTTCTGGTCATTAAAAAAGGATTTAAAATTTTTGATAAAAAATGCTTGTCGTACAACTTTCATGTGTGAAAATTATAAGATAGTCATTTTGTCATAGAAAAAATAAAATTTTCAAAAATCACCAAAAAACTTGTCTGGGTAAATTTATATAGATTTAAATAGTTATATCTATGATAGAGGGCATTTTGACAATCAAAAACAAAATTTTGATTTCGGTCAGAAAAATGCTTATCATAAAGTTTTCATATATGAAAATTGTATGATATGCATTTTTTCCATAAACGAAAACAAAAATTTGAGGTAAAAAAATTGTAATCCTTTTTATGGTTGCAAACTTGCTTTTGTGCTAAAATATGAATTTTACGAAAAAAAAATTGCTTGCAAAATTTGACTTTTTGTGTTTATGACGTAGTCCAGGATGAGTTTTTCACCCAAAAAATATAAAAATCACAAGAAAGCGTTTTTTTTGTAAACACAATTATTATATTTTGTTTCATTTGCTGAGATAAAAATAAATTTGCAAAGAAAAACAGGCTTTTTTTCTCAACCACCAGAAAGTAAAAACTATCTAGCCATATTCAAAAAGTTACTTTTTTGGTATATAATTCCATGTGAAAATTTTAAAATTAACTTTTATGGCTTAATTCACCAATTGCAGTATATCTGCGTGGTAATTGCCAGGTCACTCTGGAATTTCTTATGACAAAAAACCCTTGATTAGTGTTTCGGTTGAAACACAAAATTTTGAAACAAAAATGTTATATATTTTCATTTATGGAAAAAATGCTTGTCATACAATTTCATATTATGGAAAAAATGCTTATTTTGCTATTTTCATACACTAACTTTTGCTCTATGAAATTGTAAGAAAGGGTATGATAAGCTTTTTTTTCATATATGAAAATTGTATGATAAGCATTTTTTGTGAACCCGCGAAATTTCTCGAGACCACCCTGAAATTACACTGATATACGAGCAAACTTGTTAATATGACACTAGACGCTAAAGAAACCCTTTGTACTTAACAAAACTCGGAGGAGACTTTCAATGTTATCCATATTAAAAAGCAATTTTTTTGTATTAAAAATTCATTAATAAGGTTTTATTAAAAAAATGCTTCAGAGATAATAAAGGGCAGTCGAACGCTTCAGAATTTCGCCTTGCAACGAGAAATCTTGCTAATGTTATTCGCGCATTTTCTTAGAACAAAAAATCTGCTAGTGTATAGTTTCGATTTGTTATAAGCGTGTCTCTAGCTAGTGCGTGTCTCGACTTGTTATAACCAGAAACAATTAAATGTACTTCAGTCATAGTTCAGTCTGATGGTTCCGTTGAGAAGACCCATTATAGAAAGCAAAAAGTAAAAACCAACTAGTTTCATTTTTTTGAGCGTGAACAAACAACTCTGACTCTGACGCTTTTATTTTGAATCATAAAACAAAGCACTTCATCTAATGATATAAAAAGATTTTGCATGCACACAATGGTATTTTTTAGCCAATAGCCATCTTTTTCCCAAAAACAATTAGGTGAGTTTTATATTAAATGGACAACTGCGACTTAAACATGATGAAAACAAAATTGTTTGATAGTCAACACGAATAATTGAATCCATTTTCAATTATTCATCGGCTGTTGTTTCATATGTAAAGATTGGCTGTAGAATTTTTTCCTGATTCTTAGTTTTCTTCGTTCTTATTTTTTTTCTAGTTTCCGCATCCCAAAAAAAATAGCTTATATTCCCAATAAAAATGCCTCTGAAGACATGGCTGTTTCTATAATTGACGTTTTCTAAAAGACGCGACACAGGAAATGGTGAATTTACTTTCAATCAAAAGCCACTCATTTTCATTTTATTGCAAGTATGGTACTTTATCAATTGAATGAGCCAATAATGTTTTGAGTCGATTTTGATAATAAAAAATTGATTGAAGGGAAGAAAAAAGATTTTCTCCAGTTTCCCAAATTAAACAGAATAGCTGCGTTTTTTTTGCGCGCGATGTGATGAGAATAAGGACGAAAAATTAGATTTTTAATCAATCCTAATTGGTCGCAATTGTCTTCAAAAATAAGTTTCAAAATTAAAAGTCGGAAACAAAAATTCACAAAGATTTAACAAAAAGCTGGGCAACGAAGCTTCAAAAAATGTTTTCCTTAAAACACCGGTTAAACCAACCATTTTTTTTCTAACAAACGCTACTCGCTCGCTTTCCTTGCTCAAAATTAGACAGAAAAGCAGAAATTTCAAACCAGTTTTTCTCAACACTGAGTTACCTTTTGGAAATTTTCTAAACAATTAGAATCAGGGCGGATCTAGGGTTTTCTCGAGTGGGGTGTCGGATTTTTAAAAATGTTTCAAAAATTTTGACGACCTTTTTTAAGTCGACCAAAATGAATTTTCTGAGCACTCCCAGAAAACAAAAAAGGCCTATTTTGACCAAAAATCTTTAAAAATTTTGCCCTAAAAGTCACGTTTCATTCGGCGAGCGCTCTTCTTAGTACATATTGGAGCCAAAGGCGCCCTTAGAAAAATTTGACGGTTGGTCGAACAAAAATGATAAAACTGATAATTCCCTACAATTACAAATGGATGTCATAAAATAATAGCAAAATAGGGACCCTTTGTTGGGTGAGGTAGTCGATTCAGCCCGTGGTTAGAATCACAGCTTAAAACTCTTATAGGCATATATCTCGGCCATTTTTTAAAAAGCAATAGTTTATTTAGGAGAGTATTATTATACAGACAGGTAAACAATAAACCGCATGTACAAATCAAACCCACCAAGGATCATGCAAAAAGCTATGCAGCTTATCGAGGCATGAACCTGAAAAACCTATGACAGAAGTTGCGAGATAATATCCTACTTGATGATCCGAAAAAATAAATCTAGAAGATCTTCCTTATCTTTAAGGAAGAATGAAAACAATTTTTTAAATACCCATTTAGTTGATGCTCAGTTAATTGGCTTAGGTTATCTGGTGTCAGCTCGTTTGATTTCAAAAAGTGTTAACATTTAAGAGACACATTTTTCCATGAACGCTGCATTATTTGTGTTCTAGTTTTCGTGCTTGGTAAAGTTTTTGCCACAGAGGCCCGAGTAACCCGACGATTTTTTAGAGATTCCAAATTAAAAGTTTCAAGGAGAGTTTTACCACGAAGTTGATTAAAAATTTCTTCGAATATTTGTCTGAAATATAAGTCAAAAACGGTGTCAATCCCAAATGAATGTACAATATATGAGGCATGCTCGAATTTTCTCTTGAAACAAATAGTTTTAAAAATACGTGTTTGCATCACAAAATTTTTTCTAATAGGCTTTTTGATGTTGCACCAAATGCAATTAAACCGTAGAAAATGAGTGGCTTTGGATAGCAGTTATAAAATTTAACCAGCACATTTTTCGAGAAATAGTTTCTACCCTTGATTAGTAAACCGTTAAATTTAGCTAATTTACCACAAGCGTTTTTAATATGACTTTCAAATTTGAGTCTGTTGTCCATTCGAAATCCTAAATACCTAAAATCAGAAACCTTGGCGAGTACATTATTACCAAAAGAAAATTTTTCATTCAAGTTATCCCGTCCAAACTTCATTATTTTGCACTTCTTTTGATTTATGCGCAGTTTGTT
Source organism: Symsagittifera roscoffensis (assembly GCF_963678635.1). Taxonomy (NCBI): domain Eukaryota; kingdom Metazoa; phylum Xenacoelomorpha; order Acoela; family Convolutidae; genus Symsagittifera; species Symsagittifera roscoffensis. Next base: position 62,436,175 of record NC_087065.1, on the reverse strand, counting down.
ATTATTGCACCAACTACATGATTCATTTAATTCTGTCTGGAATTTCGTTTTGGATGCAAATTTTTGAGCATCAACAACCGTTGTATAAACTGCAAATAATGTTAACTTAACTGCAGAAAAACAGCAACATTTCTTGTGATTAAGTCTAGAACACGGTCAAAATTTTTATATAGGTCTTGGTGACGTTTGATAGGTTCCTCGCCACTTAAAAAGGGGAGAAACTTTGTGTTTGGGTGTGAGTTTTTTTTCTAGTTTTTGTTTTCTACGCAAAATCAGGTTCCAGAATTTCGTGTTTTAGGTTTTTTCTGCTGTTTTGTCCACGCAAAACCATTCAAAAACTGACGAAACTTTTGAGTGATATATATTGTTTAAGCAGCTTTTGCAGTCATAATTCGAAACCCATTAAAAAATTTTAAAAAATATTCTGTGGTGCGGAGAAAAACCAGCAGATTTTTTAAATTTTTTTTGGCAAAATCCGAGCAAATATAGCGACTAGAAAGCTTTCAACACAAAAAAGACGTTGAAAACTAATTTACTCAAAATTATCACTTTTTGAAGTTTTTTGGCGCTTTACTGACAAGAAAAAAATATATATTATTAATTTTTTTAAAGATTAAAATCAATGAAAATTATTCTGAATCTATAATTTTTTAACCTTTTTATCGAAAGTATCTAATTGGTTGGCATTTAAAAGGAATGCAAACTTCCCTGTCCTGCAGCATAAGTCTAAATGTCACAAAAAACGTGATTGATTTCTAGTTTCGAAAAAAAAAATGTTGTTCAGCAGATTTTCCAATAAAAATGTTATTATGTAATCCTGTTTGTTTTTCCAAATTGGTTCATCTTACCAAAATTGTCAATCATATTTTGTTCTTAAATTTCGAATTTCAAATATACATATTTATATATATATATATATATATATATATATATATATATATATATATATATATATATTTGAAATTCGAAAGTTTAAGTTAAAGAAGAACGTTCAGTTTTTTTTCTGTTTCCTTACATTCATTGACTTTTTTCCAATGCGTGTTTCCAAAGAAAACTCAAGCAAACCCTACGACAAAGTTGTTATAGCCGATCACAAAGTAATCAAAACAATTACCTGCTATCGAAACAATTTTATGGGTATTTTTGAAAAAAGTTCCTAGAAACTATTCAATTGTTCACAGTGATATTTTGGGTTGATATAAAACATTAAAAATAACAGATTTTGAATAAATTTTTAGAAATTTGAAAAATGGCGTCAGATTATTTCATAAACAAAAACGCCCTTTCGATTAGTTTCCAAAAATGGATTTTTTATGTCACAAAAGTGACTAGTGTTGGCTTATTAGAATGTTGGTAAGTTTTCTGAAATTTGAAATTTGCCTTTCACTGATCACAACACTTCCTTAACCAAACTCATTTTTGAACGAAAATTTTTTTCACGTAGTTTATAGCGGTTTTCTGTTTTTGTTATTGTTCGCAACTAGCAAACAAAAAATTGCACAACAGAAATGAAAAACTTCACGTGCTCGCTCATTGGCACTTAAGATTTTCGCCGTTCAATAAATTTTTTCTGCATGAAATTAAACCGACAGTTATAGAAAAAGAGTTAACCAAATTCTTCAAAGATCATTTAGACTAATTGTTCCGACTTTCGTAACGAAAGTAACGGAATATTTGTCCTCGGGGTGGTTTTTTTCTTCAGAAAAATTTCGACTTTTTAACTAGCCCTTTTTGACGGAAATTTTTTACAACTGTTTAACAAGCTTCATTCGAAAGCTATTGTTGTCTGAATGAAGCTATTGTTGTACTGAGCTGAAATTTGAAAGATCAAGTAAGCTTGATAAGCGTGTAAGCGAGAAAAACTTGATATCTGGTTTCAAATTTTGATTTTAATTTTCAGAATTTCCACCAAAATCAGACAGTTACATCTGGTCATTCTTTCGGATTTGTTTGAGTTCACAAAACTCTTTTTTATACAATTTCCTGTTTAAATATGTAAATTCTGAATTTAAAAAATTAATCCATTCCTATTCAAAATGGATACAATTTTCAAGGCTGAAGGAACTTCAATATGGCAACCCATTTTGTCTCCCTACGAATTATTCCTACGGTAATCAAAATTGGTGTAAAAAACCCGCCCTGTGCCATAGTTCGTTCGACGATGTGGTGGTTGGAACAAAACATCTGTTTATACGGTTTCACGAAGTTGGTTTTGTGTCAAAAAATAAAAACATTTTTGGATGGCTTTAAAAAGTAAATAGGGCGATGTTGTTTTTTCTAGCAAGATGAAAAGAAAAAAATTAAGACGATTTTTTTTGAAATATTCCGGTTATTTAACTATTTCTTGGTTAGGTTTATCTTTTGATTCTATTCGAACACAAACCTTAACAAGATTGCTCGCATCAAGGCAAAAAACTGAATGTTCCGACCACTTTGTAGGGTGTGTGGAGCAGTAATAGCATGAAAAAATTAAATGTAAAATATACAATGATTTTTTTATACAATTTATGATTTTGTGTGAAAATCATCAGCCACACGTTATATAAAGAACAAAATGGTGAATTTAGCTCTTAGTAACGAATAAATTATGGCAAGTAAGCTTCCTTTAACCAATTGGGAACGATTTCTAAGACGGATTTAATCTCCGCTTAATAGCGTTAATAGCGCGAAATATATCGCGTGTGAATTGTCCCATATTGGCCAAAATGGTAATCTTTAAACCCCCATAACCTTGAGAAACCAAATCAGAGGTAATTTTTTTTTTCAAAATTAGGCTCAAGACATCAATACCCTTTCAATGATTTGAAAATTTTGTCAAATATGGCTAATTGAAAAGTCGAAATTTGTCTGATGAAAAAAACTACCCCTAGCACAAATATTCCGTTACTTTCGTTACGAAAGTCGGAACAATTAGTCTAACTGAATTTTGAAGATTGTGGTTCACTCAATTAGCCAAATTGTTGTGATAAACTTATTAAATAGCACTAGCTGCTATTTGATAAGTTCATTTCAGAGCGCACGAATCGGATACTTACGTGGATAGCCCTATGCTAAGGGATTTTAGAGATCCGATTGATGGTACACAGCATTTGAACCAGAATAAAAAAAGATATATTCATTTCACTTACGTGACGTTGTTGGTTATTAACTCTATCATTCTCTGCTTTATTGCCGATACTTCTTCTTGATTTATTTTAAAGAGCTAGAATAGAGACAACTGATTTGATTGTCATGGTGGACGGCGATAGTGGACGTGGGCGGTTACCGTCTACCAAGGACTTAATTCCTGCGATTGACGAGCTGCTTGATTGTAATCCTGAAGAATTGAATAAGTTTCTCGCCACTGTCAATAAAAGCAATCTCACTTATTATTACGCGAAGCCTTGTCCAGGGTGAAGTCCACTACCTTAATTGTCAATTCGATATCTGCGGTAGAAAAATCTATCAAGTCTGTGCCAGTCACAGTCACCCCTGCTGTCCAAACCGTCATCTCCAACCCCTCTACCTCTCCACAGTCTGGAACTCTCGATAAAGTAGATGAAATCAGAATTCAAGGCATAACTGAGAGCTCATCTGAAATCACAGCGAAACAATTCGAAGATGATTCGAAACTAGTCACCGATGTGCTGGAATTTATTGAAAAGGATGCTTCAGGTTGTATTCAAGACGTTTATAGGGCGCGCAAAGTGAAACCCAATTCAGGAAAGTCCCGAATTATCATTGTAAAATTAAATTCAGCGTGGTCTGCTCGCAAGTTATTGAGCAAAGCCTACAAGCTGAAAGACTATTCATCTGCCGTATTCCTTAGTAAGTCCCTCACAAAAACTGGCCAAGAACTTGAAAAAAACCCTTCTGAAAAAGCAATTTGAACTTAGCGAATCTGGGCATGACAAAAGTCTCATTAAAATTAGAGATTTAAAACTTTGTTTGGATGGCCAAGAGGTTCCAAAATTTCCAATGAAGACTGACTATATTCTGAATTATTTATAGTGTTCTTGAATTGCCAAAGTTTGGTTTCATTAAATGGACGACTACAAGTTGTTAACTTGTTAAATTCATGGAATTGTGGTATCTTCTGTACCTCCGAAACGTGGCTGAATGACTCTACCGAATCTAACCACGTTTTTCCTTTTTCTGATTATTTCGTTATTGCTCGATCTGATAGATCAAATGGCGAACACGGGAGTACTCTTATAGCTATGAAATCTACCTTAAATTCACATTTTAATATCATACCGGTTCATTGCAACTCTAATGTTGGATCCGCTGCTATACTTTCGAGTTCTTCATATGTTTTATGCATTGCTACAGTATATAATCCTCCTGCATCTTCTAGGTTTAAGCAACGCTGTTCAGAAGTTCAATATTTCCTATCCTCAGTATATTCTGCTTACCGGAGGGAATTTTCAAAACTTAGTTGTTTATAATTATTTCTTACTTGGCGGTGATTTTAACCTACCGGATATTGATTGGCGTACTAACTTTAGTTCTTCCAGCTATGACATGAGTTTGATTTCAATCTTCCAGGATTTCAATCTGCAGTAATTGATTCATGAACCAACTCATAATAGTGGGAATATACTTGACATTCTTCTAACTGACCGTTTTCTAGAAAATGAACCTGTGGTTTTTGATTGTGCACTTTCTGATCACCATGCCGTTGGGGTGACATTTTCAATGCATACAAACGCTGAGATATTTCCACCATCTTATTCCAGAAGTTCTTTTAATTTCGTTACTTTTAATAGTTTCCTAGATGCATGCTACGATGCATTAAGTTATTCTCCTTTACTTGAAGATTTTTCAACTCTGTTTATATCTACAATATCAGGTGCAGTGGCAGCATCTGCACAGCTAAAACGGAAAAAACGAAAACAACTACCTTTCACCTTATTAATAAACTAACTTCAAAGACACGTCAATTCCCGGCTTGCGATCATAGTTTTCTGGCACTTGAGCTTGACCGAAACTTAGAACTAGATAAATTATGTTATCTCAACTCATTTGCAAATTTGAATGTTAACAACTGTTTCAAAATTCTCCAAAGCATTTCCAACAAGTGTACATTTCCTGGCACCTTACATTGGGGGTCATTTAAGCCTCGCACCATTTTAGAAAAAGCTAATTTATTTAATCGCTTTTTCGCTTCAGTCTTCAAACCCTCCTGTTCGGTCGATGTGTTACAGCTCTATACTTGTTCGTCAACTTCGTTAAATTCCATTACTATCTCTCTCGATAAAATTCTCCACTTCATAAGCTCTGCTGATGATTCATCCTCATTTTGCTGTGATAATGTACCTCCTGCATTTCTAAGGTACTGCACTAATCAACTGTGTCCCTTGGTTATTGCGCTTTACGAGAATATTTTGAAGCACAAAGTCTGGCCTGATGCTTGGAAAACTGCGTTTGATTCGCCTCTTCATAAGAAAGAAAGGTACAGTGATGTTACCAATTATCGGCCAATCAGCTTATTACCGAAATTATCACTAGGTCTAGAACGAGTTTTATTCGATCATGTTTATTTGAAAATCCGGTACAAAGTTTCGTCATCGCAATATGGGTTCATGTCTCGGCGTTCAACTGTAACTCAACTTTTGAGTTTTTGTGATAAACTTTTTGAAGGTCATGAGCAGGGTCTTTTTACTACCGTGTTTTATGCTGACATTAAGAAAGCTTTCGATTCAGTGCGTCATGACAGGCTGCTTTATAAACTTGCGTCATATGGCCTGGATCATGATTTCCTAGAACTTCTACATAGTTATTTATCCATTCGCTACCAGCGTGTGCGCATAGATGGAATGCTATCTGAAATTGCCTCAGTGACAAGTGGGGTGCCCCAAGGTAGTAGCCTTTTAGGGCCTTTATTATTCTTACTGTTTGTAAACGATCTTCCCTCAACCCTTAGCACCTCTTCTTTTCTCTTTGCTGATGATCTCAAATGCTGCAGCGTAAATTCTACTTCCTTACAGACTGACTTGTCCGCTCTACAGCGGAGGTGCACTGAAAATTTTCTTGCTTTACATCCAGAGAAGTGCAAAAAACTCTCATTTTTTCACTGTTCCATAACAACTCTCTATATCGGTAGTACTTTTCTTGATAGCATTCAAAGTTTTAAAGACCTTGGTGTTATTTTTACTTCGAACTCAAGTTGGTCCCTCCACGTTGCTGACAAAATTTTGAAGTGATATAAGGTCTTCTTTATGCCGAAAAGAAATGTTCCGATGAGTGCATCTAGATCACTCAAAATTAATTTATACAAAACTTGTATTCTCTCCATTTTATTTTATGCATCTCCGATTTGGTCCCCAAGCAAAACAGATCTTCAGAAGTTGGAGTCTTTAAATAAGCGTTGCATTAAGTGGATTGCCATGACTGGTGATTATAATTCTACACTCGTGAACTTGAATATTTACCCTATCTCCTATAAGTTAGAGAAAAGTGATTTACTCCTTTTCCATCGACTTTTCCACGGGAAATATGAATATTTTCGATTACGTTACCCTTTCAGAATCTTGTTCGTCGTTGCGGAGCTCAAATTATTGCATGTGTGTTTTGCAAAATCGAAAATAATTGAAGACGAGAAATTTTTATTTTGATCGAGTTGTAAGGCTGGTAAATCACCTGAAAATTGATGCTCGTGACTCATTTTGTGAATGGAAGAGGAAAATTCATTTTTCTACAAAAGCCAGCTTCAAACTTACAATGAAAAAGTGAGCTGTACGTGGTCGGCAAAATGTATTTGCCTGTATTATCGTTCTTAATATCTATTTTAAAAATATAAACTTTCTATTGTTGCTGTTAAGTTTTGTAAATTGTAAGATTGTTTTGTAAATTCCCCAAGGGGTAAATTAAGTCCTTCTCTCTCTCTCTCTCTCTCTCTCTTTTTTTTTCTATATCTCTCGGTTTGATTTCATGCAGAAAAAATTTATTGAATTGAACGGTGAAAATCTTAAGTGTCAATAAGCGAGCGACGTGAACTTTCAATTCTATTGTGCAATTTTTTGTTTGCTAGTTTTCAAGAAAAAAGAAATTTTTTCGTTATCAAATAACTACTTTAGCTGTTTGTTTCTTATATATATATGTTTTACGCTAATGGTTTTTTACCTTTGTAATCATGGCATCGGCATAATCGAGCCATCATATCACATATCGGCATTCATTTCTGTTATGTCTTGTTTCTAGATTTTCACAAGATTTCGGATACGGGAAGAGAAACAAATCTAGCGCTGAATCATCCAGCTCAGGTGCCAATGAAGCGGCAGAGAAACCAGATCAACTTCAGATGGGGTCGCAGTCGTCGCAGACTTCCGTGTCACCTTCGTCTTCGACATCTATTCACACGTCGCAACTGGACGGCAACATGCCAGAGTTTGACATCGAAACGGACAATATGCGCATCAAGATCTCACTGGAGTTTAAACACAGCCAGCAAATGGCGTCTTCGTCACCATTTGCATCGCTGCCACAGCTGAACACAAGCACAGCAACAACTAGCACTACCTCACTAACACCTCACACCGTGTCAGCATCATTAGGCGTGGATGATCAGGATCAGGCACCTTCAACGTCAAGAAACTCAAACAGAAGTCCCTCCAATCTATTTCAACCGCCCTTTGCGCCTATAATGTCGCCAACATGGTCCCGAATATCATCTTTGGGTAGCTCTGATAAGAACACATCAAAATCATTGCAATCTCAAGACGATGGCACGACGGAAATGGATACCAGCTGCTCCTCTGTGCCTAACCATCGTGAAGCAACTGAAAAACCTGATGAAACCAGAAAAGCTAATTATCTCAAGCGTAAATTTAGTCAATTGAGTTGCTCTGAGGACGAAAATTCACATGACAACAGACTGTCAATAGACTTTGAATCCTCCGAGAACCTGACAACGATTGAAAACCTCCACCCTTTGAGCGTTCAAAGTATCTCAGACGACGACGAGCCAGAGCGGACATCTGACTGCAAAGGGCTATTTGAGGTTAAGACCAAGAGAGAGCCAAGTGAGACTAAGGAACCACTTCCACAAGGTAGGCAATGGGTTCATTCTGTCAAACGAGATCCTCTGTATTTGACATAAGCTGTAATTTTTCACCTTCTGTCATCTATGGCAAAGCGTTTTTTTCTGTGTGAGTTTAATTGAAAAAATTAAATTTTGTCGCACCCTTTCAAAATTAGTATAAGATTGGCGCTGAATAGTGTTACATAAAGCTTTTATGTTTATTCGGCAAAAAATGTACGTCATTAACCAAGGGGGGGGGGGAGGACTTTGGATGGCCAGTTGCTAGAACTCCATAGAAAAGGCTTATCCACTCCTGCCCCCCCCCCCCCCCCATTTTCCCCTGTATTCGCTGCTGGCATAGAAAATTTAAACAATTCATTTTTTTCTGTAGTTAAGAGGATTAGGAAAGGAATGTACAATCAATTAATTTTTTATTTGAAAAAGCAAATTTATCACATTAAACTACATTAATTTTTGCTTAGAACTGGCTGCGATAAAGTTGAACAAGAAGTTTGGTGAGACCTGGATGCACAGGGCTGCCATGGATAACTCTCTGGTAAGTTATTCCCCGTTGTTCCAATAATTTCATGCATACTCTAATCTTGTATTTAAATTGGTAAATGAATACATTTTCGCATACTGATTAGTACAAAAAGTTATGAAGTTCATTAAATGATAAACTTACGAATGGATGTTTCACCTCTGTTGTTTGGTACCATAAAAAAAAAAAAATTCCGAACCGATCCTCTCGCGCTACAAGGTTTAAGTCGCGCAAAAACACAACATAGTGCAATATGCATATATAGGTGGCCCAAAAACGCCATATAAAACACATCAAGAAGAAGAAATATAGAAACAAAAGTTCCGTCTTAAGTTAGTCGCGAAAAACTGTTACACATTAAAAATCCTATGAAAATTCTTTTTGCTTTTGAATTACCTGGAACAACATATTTGCCAATCATATACAGGAAAACCACGAGAAATCTGACACATCTGTCCAACGTCAGCTATAAGCTATTTTTGCGCATTGGATTACAAGTCAAAATTTTTTCTTGTCCTTTTCAATAGCAACAGTTTTTGTAATAAGAGTTAAATAATTCTATTGTAATGCCTACTTTGGACATTTATTATCATTTTTGCTCCAAACATTGAGAAAAATTACAAACTTCCAGCTATCATTTTCCCACTCTACATTACGAGGCCAAACTGTGCATTCTGTGCATTGTAAGCGGAATCCGCAACAGGCCAAAATCAGATTTGTCGCGGAATCTGCAGCATTGCTACTTTTTTTTGATCTTCTATGCTGTTTTGGATTCCACAAACAAATACCTAAAACATTGTACGGCTCAAAATCGTTCCAAAAATAGGCGGATATCCGGAATCCGCAACTGTATTTGCGAAATCCAGAACAGTTTGTGGAATCCACAAAAAAATGATAAGACAATTATATCGTTAAATTGAGCTGTTGCGGAATCCACAACAGTAAGTGGAATCCGCAAATTGTAAGTGGAATCCGCAAGTTGTAAGTGGAATCCGCAAATTGTAAGTAGAATCCGCATTTTTTGACAGTTTTCGAGACCCTATACGTTAAGTTTTTTATGTCATCAGAGATTTTCTGCATTTAACATCTATGGAACGTTTTTGTCAATTTTAGGATTTTTTCCAACATAAGTATTAGAAAAGACTTGATTTAAAAAAAGGAATTTTTGCACCAGCCAAAAGATTTTTGAAAAGTACATTTTCTTTTTATATGCTAAAATTATTTGAATGTTAAACTAGAAAAAACAAGACTTCTCTAATCACATGACTGTGTCGACTGTGCATAAGCTGGTCTCGAATAGTTTTTAGTTCATGGAAAATTGACAAACTATGAATTTCAAGCTGAATAATAAGAATCAATATAACAAGAATAATAAGAATTAATAAGACCAATTAGCCTGTCTCAATTTTGGGGCGAGGGATAATTCGCCTCGCATAAGCGAAGCGCGTTAAATTTTCACCATCAAAGTGTCACAGCGCTCTTATAGTCACGTCAGTTTATTAGTTAGCCTTACACCAACGCAATCCTTAAGCCAAGATAGTCTAGTGGTGAGCGTCCATTCTGGGACTACAAAGATTCATGTATTGATCTCCTAATGGAAATTTTTTTGAGAAATGGCCCAAATAAAAAACCATCCGAGCAATTACATTCGATTCAATCAATCTCTGTGCATAAAACAAAATAATATTACAAAAAAAAACAGCGCTATCTCGAAACATATAAAATTTTATTGTTCCGACTTTCGAAGAAAGTGACAAAATATTCGAAATATTCCACTTGTGATCATTTTTGAAAAGTTATGGGGGTTTAAAGGTTGCCAATTAGGCCAACTTGGGACAATCAACGCGCGATATACTTCGTGCAACTACCGCGTAAGCGGATATTTAAACCGTCTTAGAAGTTTTTCCTAATTGAACTGAGCCAAGCTATTTAGTTTAATTAACGCTTTGCTGCATTGAAGACATATCATTTTGTTCTGTCTAAAAACATTTGTTCTTTTGTTCTTTAAAAAAGTCTTAAACATTTTTCTTTTTAAAAATCTTTTATGAAAGCGAACACTACTGTATAGAACATAAAAAGCAGTCAGAACATTCAAGGTTTTACTTGATACGAGCAGTCTTGTTCTCATTTCAGGTGAAAGTATTGAATTGTTTGTGCTTTTTTAAACAGATCAAGAATAATTGCTTAATAATAAATGTTAGCGAAAAGTAGGTAAGTTTTTATCTCTCAAGATAATTTTCATCTGGGAGATTTTGATTGAAAGATTGGTTAAAACAACTTTTAGGCTGGGATTGTTAAAAAAATATATAGTGTTTAGAAAATAGCCATGTTGTCTTCATTTGGATACTAATTGTACATTAATCTCAAAACGATTGATCCTCTAAAACATTGAATTTAGTACCGCCAAAAATCAGAAAAAAAGCCGACAAGTATTCTTCCTGATTATGATTCATTTTTTTTGCGCAACGAAAATGGATTCTAAAACCTCAATAGAATCGCTTATAATTGCCCAAAATATTTAATTGCCGATATCTTGAAAACCCATTTTTGTTCCATTTCCAGGTGATGTTCGAGTATGGACTGCGTGTTCAGGGGACAGACGGAATTCATTCTGTGGACCATAACGGAGATTGTCCTCTGCTGGTGGCGGCCAAAAGTAAGAGTGTTCAGGTGGCAGAAAGAATTTTGCAGGAGGGCGCAGAGGTGTCACAAGTCAATACATACACTGGCTCATCGTGAGTAATTTTGTGCCAATTAAAAAACAGAAGCTATGTTTACTGTGGTTATCTATCTGATGATGTTTTTTTATTGAGCGCTTTTACAGTTTTGCTCCTTAACCATTTGATTCCATTTTTCATTACTTAACTCGGTTTTGATTGTTGCAAACATTGGAAAAAGCAAAGAAGTGAATTTCTTTATTTTATCAAAGTTTCTTTTTTCGTGAGCAACAGGGTTTGAAATAAGACTTAACGAGTTTTTAAGTTACAATAGCTAAAAAACAAGCAAAAATAAAATCAGATTGTGGCTACTCCCGTTATCCTCCAATCGGAGTGTAATTAGTCAGAATATGGAAACTTATTTTTGCTTCTTTGAATTCTGATATCTTTCTGATTTCTGATATCGCCAATAAAGTTCTGATATATTTTTGGTCTGATATCGTGATTTCAGTTTGGTGTCACTTTGGAAAAAGTGTATTTTGTTTGAGTTTAAATTATGGTCCTGTAGCTATTTAAGCTTGGCGATATTACGTTGTCAGAAAAATACATCAGACTTAAGTCCCATAATCATGCTTTATAGCAAGATTTTAAGGAGAAGGAACTGCAATCAACGCTAGCGACGCACGGTCCCAAGTTAACCATCCGCCAAAAAATATCCTAGAACTTTATTTAAGATTTGAGGGAAGTTTCCCCTATCAAACAACTTTCTTATAAGAAAAGTTCTAAGATAGCAACTTTTCCCCAATAGAAAAAAACTGCCAAAAACATTTTGAATGAGTTTCTATACCGTGATAACAGATAAAAAACAAAGGTTGAAACATTTGTTTTTCAATTTTTTTGCATTTAAAAGATTTTAGATATAAGTTAAAACATTTTTTTAAAATTTACAAAAAAATTTTTCAATTTTGTGCATGTAAAAGATTTTAGATAGTGGTTATAATGTATGCATTTTGAATTGCCTACGGGTTTCCGTTATTGTACTCTGCGACAGTGGAGAACTTTAAACTTGTTATAAGAAAATTTTAGAAAGCAAATATGTATAAGAATTTTATAAAAATTGTAGGAAAAATTCTAAAAATAATACAAGATTGTGACTTTTCTAGCATTTTTCTTGCTAGAAAAGTCACAATCTTGTATTATTTTTAGAGACTAATGTTGCAAGAAAATGTATGATTTTCATAAGAAAAATTTTAAGATAGCGACTTTTGGTCAACCCGGGATATGTTACTAAAAGAGCCAATCATTTGAAGTCTTAAAATTTAATCCCGCTCAAAATTAATTTTTCATGGTTTGACTTTTCATTTTTTTTTAGTTCAGTCCACTTTCTTTGTTGAAATAAGGAAAAGAAGACAAACTCCAATGTGATCGTTTTTCAGTTTCGAAAGTGGATTTTTACTTTCAGACTTCGCAGCGGAATAAAAACTTAGTTTTTGATCCAGTTTCATCAAAATGAGTTACTTTTTGTCAAAATTCTCTTTGTCAGTTTCAACATAAACTGTTCTCGAAAAATAATCAGCCTTCAGGCTATACCTTTTAAATTTGAAAATCGAAATTTGAGTTTTTCCAAAAAACAAGTTATTCGAGTTTTTCTTGCGTTGATTGACACTTTTCCAACTGTCTGCTGGCTCTGTTTCCTAATTAATGATTTTTCAATGGTTTTGTTTCCAGAGCAGTAGTGAAAAACTTTTGATTTAATTTGTCAAATTAGTTCATTTTCATCAAAATCAACAAATTTTTTATCTTAAATTAGTTCCAAGCATTACTAGTTGCGTTTTGTCCACAGCTATCCTCGCAAAATGTATAGCAAAAAAAAAGAAAAAAAGTTAAATAGAAGTCAAAAAAGAAAATTTTTTTCGAAAAATCGTGATTCTTGTGGAGTTAAAAGCTGATCAAAGCTTCAAAAATTCTGCCGCAAAAACTCATATTTGTTAAATTTTATTGAAAGTCATTTGGAGTACGTTCTGTTTTTTTAATTTCTTGGTGTAGTGACCCTAAATTGGACAATGATACTAAATTTTTCAATTGCATTTATGAATGCCAAAGTGTCATTAAGTATATATGCACTTTTTTGACTTTATTTTGAGTCCTTTTGCTAAAAGAACTTTGCAAAATTTGATGTCTACTCACAAAAAAAATATCGTGATCGATTCTTAGTTCTGAAATTAATTTACTGTTGAGATTTCTAAGTGGAATATAAATTTATCTAATATTCCGGTTTTCTCAAATTGAAATTATTTTGTCGAAAAAGTTCCAAATAAAAATTGGTTTGAAAAATAAAAAAATTTCAAGGCCATATACTTTTTGTTGAAATTCGAAAGTTTCAACCAACTGTTTGTTGGCTATGCTTTTTTATTCAGACCAATTTACAAAAATTGACAGCGTATGGACATCGATCCGAAAAACTTTCGATTGCCAAGCGAGTATGTGTGTTATGTGGTATAGCAAACTGTTACTAAGATCTTTTGGATAATTCTCTCATTTTATAGCCCCCCACCTAGTTAAGTAACAAAAACAATTATAGCTCCGATAAATTCGGATTTTTAAATTGTGGGGCTAAAGTTTGTGGTGGGCTGAGGGTGGGTGTGAGTAGAATGAGAAAGAGCCGGCTGGCCTTGGGTTTCTCACCTGGCCAAAAACTTTGCACCACTTTTTGGAGTTGTTACGTATATTATCGACAGAAAGTGCTTAAAATTGCGTACTTCCGGTTTTTATTTCTGATTTATAAACCATCAAAGACAAAGCAAGGTAGAAAAAACGCATCTGAAGTTTTCTCCGATTGCTCGAAGTAAATTTTCTTTGTTTCGTTGAGTTCAACTGTCTATTGGCTTTTTTCAAGATACGCTACTCGGTCCAATCCCAATGTGAAAAGTAAAAAAAACACTCTTAACCAATTTTTGGGCAATCATTCTTCTGGGCTGTAGAATGTTGCTTATTTTTGAGCTATACTTCTGGGCTGTAGAATGTTGCTGAAACCTCAAACAAAAATTATTTTTCAATTTTTGCAAACGATGTCAGTGTGTGGCTATGTGAAGAATTGTGTTTCAGAGCTTTGCATTGGGCAGTTGAGTTGGACTGTGTAGAAATGGTTACTCTACTGCTGTCGTTCGGGGCTGACTTTTCCCAGAGGAACTTCCAGGGTGTCTCCCCCACCCACCTGCAGCACACCATGTCCACGACCATGCTCACTCTCACTCAGGGTAAGAAAAACAAGGAGTGAAGAAAACATTTTCCCTTAGTTGTTAATTCGAATTTTTCCAGGAAAAAGTCATAAAATTAGCTATGGCTCAGGTTTGATATTTCGCGATTTGACTTTTGATTTCTTTTTAACTTCAGTTCATTTTCTTTGTTAAAAGACAAGTAAACTCCACTATCAAACAGCAAACGTGTAAAGGTCTAGTTTTGAAAATGGAATTTAAATTTCAGATTTCCCTGCGAAAAAAAAAAATTACCTATCGATCCAGTTTTCTCAAATAGCGCTAATTTTATCAAAAACGTGTCAATCATTAATTGTTCTAGAAATTCAAAGGGCTATAAGGCCTTGGATATTTTTCTTTGAAAATCGAAATTTGAAATTTTTGCAAAAAACAGTCAGTTTTTGTTGTTTCCTTGCGTTCATAACTCTATTCCAACTCTATGTTGGATATTTTTCTAATATGTTTTCATCTTACTAACCTTAATACGTTTTAACATCATGGAAATGTAGTAGAAAAATACAATCGGGTTTTAAATTGTGGTTTCTAGCAACAAAATGGCAGGTTTTTGTAAGAGCAAAAAAGCAATTTGGTAAACACATAACTTCAATGCTGTAATAGTGGATTTCTTTTTCAGCCTCTCTGTTCGACAAATTCCGTGGCTTCTTCTTCGACCGAAATTCAAGTAAGTCAAATTTTCAAACAACGTATCCATTTGAAATTTTCAAAAACATTTAATGAAGTAAATCCAGTTCTTTTTCCGACAGCGCAAAGAAATTCTAACGGAACAGGAAAGAGTACTAATTAAAATGTGTGATGGTTTGTAAGTCATTATCTCATTGTCCTTGAACTGATTGGAACTGGTTGGTGCCTGGACCACCATCTTGTCGTCGACACCGAGCTGGTCGTTGTTGTTGAACCAATGATTTCAGTTGAAGATAATTAGTGATAATATGAAATCAGAGTGAAATTTTTTCATAATTTAATCAAAATGGCCCTATCAGCAGGACCAAAAGAAGCTAACTAAAAGTTGAAATTGGAAAATTTAAGAGAGAGGCAGCAAGAATCAAGGTTTTTTGATAATTTTTTTCTCACTTCGTTGAAGTTTCTGTGTTTATTTCAAAGTTTCAGAGCCATATAAAAAGCCATGACGGTAAAACTTTTGTGTATGCGTCAAGAAAGAACGTTGACTTGGCACAATTTATTGTAAATTGAAGAGAAGTCAGGGTTGCGGTTCTCGAATGGCAACGAATGGATAACACTTTTATCTTTTTTTTAATCAGAAAAAAAAACATTTTTTAAACACTCATTTTTTTATGGTGAAATTTTTGAATTTATTATGAAGATAACTTCAAACTATTATAACAGCTGTAGTCATTGATCTTCAGCAAGAAAGTTGCGCCAATTATTATACTGGGATTTTTAAGAGGCGATAAACGTAGTTCAGACTTTTATGAAGGTCGTGATTGTTTTCTCCCGTTTTTTTTCAGGAAAAGTTTTAAATTGCTCTAACAAATCACAAATGTGCAATCATACATGTCTATATAATTATAGATGCTTCTAGATATATATGCATTGTTTGAATTCGAGTTAATTTCATCCGCTAAAAGTACACCAATTACGAAAGGTTAAAGGTAACGATAAACATCATCAACTTTAAGTTTCGAAAGTGGAATTCAATTTTCAGATTTCCCAGTGGAGAAAAATGTTTTTACCTTCTGATCCAAGTCTCTCAAATTTAGTTTATTTTATCAAAAATTTTCCAATTATAAATTTTTCTTGAAAATCAAAGAACTGTAAGACCATGTACTTTTTACTTTGAAATTAAAGGCATGTCAGTGTTTCTTTTCTGTTTCTTTGCTTTCATTGACTACTTTCAAATGATATTATCTGTTGGCTATTTTTACACAAAAAAAACGGTTTTTGTGTAATTGGATTGAAAATTGTGAGAAAAATAGCCTAGTGGTCCATATCTCTCAAATTTGATATAGAAAAGGACTATTTTTGTTATTAGTGAATTTCATAGCCTCGATGAAAAGTAACTTTTAGGTAAATTCAATGAATCTAATCGTCATTATAAAGAAAAAACTGCATTTTTTGATTCTGTGGGGCATTTGTTTCCAGGGAACAACTCTTACAAAACAAAAGACCGCTCGCTTTTGAAATGTTTTCTATATTCTTTCAATCATAAAGGCATTTATATTTTGTTACTACTGAACTAAGCGCTTCATAAAGTTGCGAGTTATGAATGAAATGGGAGATGGACTGTAATGAGAAAAACTTCATTTTTTCTTGCTCCAGAGAATTGAAAGTAGCGCTTGAAACAGACTGCGTCATTTTTGTTTTCCAAAAAAATTTTGTCTTGTTTAGCATCAGTACATAGTTTTCCTCCAAGTTAATAATATAAATATTCTCATAAACTACCTGAAGTTTTAAAATTAATGGAACCGTAGCTTTTTTTCTTTTCAAAATGTTGTTGAAAACAACTTTAAATAAATATTCCAAAATTTTTTCTGAAAATATGAATGGTACGTTTTATTTTTCAGGATTGTTAATGAAAAATTTTCTTAAAAGTTAAAATTTTTGTTATCAGTTTTTTTTTCAGAAAAAATTTTTTTAAAACTGTTCCACTCAAAGTTGATAATTTTATTAAAAGGGCTTATTTATCAAAAAAGGGGTCGAAGAGAAAAAATTTTTGATCGTCAAAAATTTTTAAGGTCATGTAGGTTTTGGAGTTTTATATCATAAAAACTGAATTTTATTTCAGCCACCTTGAGTCTTGGAGTTTTTAAGAGTAATGAACGTAGTGAAGACTCTTATATAGGTCTTAATGATTTTTTTTTTCGTTTTTTTTGTCCGGAAAAAGTCTTGAAAGTCTCTAATAAATATAGATGCGCCTTCAAACATATTAGTGTATTTATGAATGCACTTCGGTATATTATGCTCTTTTTGAGTTCAGTTGAAATTCATCTGCTGAAATTTTCGTAAATATCACTCTCTAAACACGAAAGTGTAAATGGCGCAAAAAAGTGTGAACAATTTTTAGTTTCGAAAGTGAAATTTAATTTTCAGATTTGTAGCGGAATAAAAACTTTACCTATTGATCCAATTTTCTCTAGTTAAGTTCATGTTACCAAAAACTTGCCAGCCATAAATTGTTCTAGAAGTTCGAAAAGCTTAAAAAGCATCTATTTTTAAGAGCAATGAACGTAGTGAAGACTATTATATAGGTCTTGCTGATTTTTTTTTGAAATTCAAAAGTTGAGATTTTTTTAAGTAAGTCAGTGTTTTTTTTAAATGTTTAACTGCGTTTTTTACTCTTTTTCAATCTTCGATTAGCTATGTTTTCCGATTGTAGTTTTTCTATGTTTACAATTTGCATGGTCTGTTGGATTATTGTCTATAACCCTCATTGTGACATAATATTGCATGACTGATTTGGTAATTTTTTAGGCCATTCATTTTACAAAACGCTTTAAGCTATCAGTTTCAGTACTTTGAAAATTACCAGTGGGTTCGAAAAATTACTAACAAACAGTGGCGGATAAAAATTTAGGGTTGGTTAGCCGAAAATGGATGTCATAAAAGAATACCATCGGAAGGAGGGACCCTTTGGTTGGTGAGGGAGTCGAATACCTGAGGGGGAGGAAGTCAGCCCCCCCACCCCCTTCTCTCCTTAATCCGCCCCTGTTTATAAATCTAGTTTTCTGAATATGAGTGAATTTTATCAAAAATGTGTCTACCATAAATGTTTTTCCAAACAAATCATTATTTATAGGCCTCCATACTTTCATTGGCACTTTTAGGAGCTGATTTTTAAGTGACAACAACTACAAAAAAGATAGGTAGCCCCGTCGGTTGACTATTTTATCATGTTTTGCTTTACCAAATGAAAATTAATTGGATTGAAATATTCTTTTACGTTTTCAAAGCGCACTATTTTCCCCAGCTCTATTTTGTCAATCTATTTTTTGATCAAACTTGAGATACTCTGTGTTCTAGACTTGTGCGACTACAACCCATTTGTGTTGACTGATTTCGAGAGTATTTGTCAGGATAGTTTGGAGGATGAGCAGTATGTGAGTGAACATTTGATTCACTTCTCAGAACACATGGAAACGCCCATGTCATTTCCACATTCAGCCCATGATAGTCAACTTCAAGGTCAAACGCCTAACGGCAAAGGTCAAGGTCAAAGTCCAAGCGAAGAACAAGACACATATGACCTTTTAATACCTGCAGCAGACGGAAAACCAGAAAAAGCGAAAAAAGTTCTAGAAAGTTCAGAAAAAACAACAGAAAAATTTACAGAACAAAACCAAGCAGAAGTTTCAGCAGAAAAATCAAAAGAAAAAACAGCAGAAAGTCAAGAAAACAAGTTAGAACAAAACTTAGAAAAAGAAAGAAACAAATTTGATTTTAAAGACCCAAAGAACGAAGACGTGACAAAATCGAAGGAGTCTCAAGAATCAAGAAGTCTGAACGATAGCCAAGATGCGGACAAAAATCACAAGAGCAAAGAATGTTGTGATAGCAGAACAGAACATCTGGAAATTACCCAGAAAGAATTGAACACTGTAGATCTAGCGCAGAATGGATCAACATACGACAGAAATTATCAAAATAATCTGAGCGAAAAAGAGGCAAAAGAAGATGAAGATGAAGGAGAAAATTCAGCAGAAACGACAAACGAAAACTTTGTCGATAAGTCCAAAGGAAGTAACCAACAAACGACGGAAGAAAAAATTGAAAACGGTTACGGAAATCTAGAGAAAGGCGACAAAAGCAACAAAATCGTCGAAGAAAATGGAGAAGATAATCAAAACCGCCAAAAAGAAGCAGAAGAAGGTGAAATTGTTGTCGTCGAACTGTCTGAGAAACAAACCAATCGTGATGATGGCAATAATTATTATGAGGATGACTATGAAGATGATTTGGAAATTGACAGAGAACTTGAGATAGATTTAACCGAAATCGACTTGTCTTCATTCGGCTCTCAACCAACCGCCTCGCTGACTCCTGATTCAAACTCTTCAGAATTGCCAATCGAAGTTTACGAAATAGTTTAAACAATTCAACTTTGTTTAATCAATTCATCCTTTGCACCAATAACAGTAACGCTATGAATAGTCGTTATTTCACATCATATCGGCGTATCGATCAAACTTTCACTAAAATTTTACATGCTGCGAAAAATGCATAAAGTCAAACGAAAAAAGCCGTTTATTAATGTTTTTGTAAAATTCAAAATTCTTTCTTGTAAAAATTTTATTTTAACTCACTTTTATCTTTATCTTTTTAAAAGTTTTATCGTTCGCATTATGAAAAAAATGTTAGTGTGAATAAACTTACTTAAGCTCTTCTTTTTTTCTCTCTCAACAATTTTTAATGTAGCTCAAACACTTGTAGATTGCGATGATTTTTTTTTTTCAGGAAACCTTAAAACTTGTTCAGGCTCATTAGTTCAAATTTACTTTTTCGCGGTTTGACTTTTGATTTCTTTTTAAGTTCTAATAAAAACAGTATAAATAAAAGCAGTAAAATAGCACTAGCGCGTTAAAATAGCACCTTAAATAATACGGACAATTTGAGTAAACTGTGATAAGTTTCAGACAACATCTAGAAAAAAATACTAAGGTATAAAAAATTGACTCGAACAACTCAAACAACTTGATTAAAATGAAAGAGGGCGCAGCGACAGCAGTTATGGTTTTTCCCAGCATAAACAGCATTGTCCTAGACTTGCGCGACAGACCTGCAGAATTCTTCTTTTTGGTCCGTTCTTCTCTTCGGAGATGTTTGATTTGTCTTCAAAAAATGGAACCACTGATTTTTCATAGACTTTGCACGAGAAGTTGTTTCAAATCTAGGATTGGGTTGAGTGACGTCATGTTTCTCGGCTTCAAGGACGGGCTGGTCGATTCCCGGAAAGCATTTGGTCTTTGGACAGGGACTGAGACCGAAGCACTTTGGGATTCTGCTGGAGATCAATCGGCGTGTTTTCACTCCCATAGACCGATGCTCGTGAGCGAAGTGTACTTTCACAACTAGAAAGCAATTTTTTTAACATTTTTTTTTCAAATGAATGAATCTGAAATCTAAGAGCTATTTCCGGCTTTGGTGTGACAAAAAAGAAAGAGTGGACCTCCAAGTTTTATTTTTAAAAACATTGAAAATGGGAAAATGGGAAGGAATTTCGCAATCGGTTGTATTTTAGCTTTTTTTTTCTTTACTTTTCTTTTGGTTTTCCACGCAAAATCAGCTACCACAACTAATCAACGGAACGGGTCGAGTGATAACAACTAGTCAACCGAATGTGGCGAGTGATATATCATATCAAAGCCATTTTAGTCGTGGTTCGAAAGGTTTCAAAAAATTCCTAAAATAATTCCTAGTGTCAAAAAAACCGGTTTGAAACTTTTTGGTCTAATTTCGAGCGAGTAAAGCGAGCGAGAAGGCTATTTCTTTAAGCTCAATTTAGGCCAATTAAAAAAGCTTATTTAAGCTTATATCATATTTTACTCAAGTACAATTAGTTTTGCAGATTTTTTGAGATCATTTTGAAAATCAAAAAAATCAAAAATTTACAATGTTTCAGCAAAAAACAATTGATTTTTTTTTCATTTTTCATTTTTTAATTCATTTTCTACATTTTGCCTGTTTTACTAAGACTATTGAATATGCCTAGTTTGTAGTTTTTGTTTCAGATTCTTTTATCAGTATCACAAAAGAATTGTGTGTTTTGTAAGACTATGGTCGGGACATTCTGTGCTACTTGCACAGTAACCAGCTATACTTGTTTTTCTTTTTTTTTCCTTTTTTTTTAAAGCAAAA